>NW_010258829.1:22870-70609 GCF_000690775.1 Eurypyga helias
TTTTCAGAGAGATTTTTTTAATAAAAGGCTAGAATTATTTTTACACTTCAGAAGAGCTGTTTCTTTGCCAGTGCTGTTTTTTACCAGTTCTTACACTCAAAACTCATAGTAACTCAAAACAAATACTAGGCATTTCCAGGTACATTCATTCTCTTCTGCTCTAACTGCTAGCGTAGAAAGATATTTCAAACCTAAGGTTAGTTAATTTACTTATTAATAAATTAAATTATTAATATAATAAATTATATACTCTCACAACCATGATTTCTGATCAATAAAATAATAATTAAAAAATACACTAAAAAATAATCATTCAGCACACATAAAAGATTATAAAAAGATTTGGATCACAGCAATAAAGCAAGCAGATCAAATGCAAGAGCCTGAAGCATGAGATTCAGGCCATCATGATCACTTGACCTTCAGTGCTCCGCAGCGAAGTAGGGAAATGAAAGGGACAGGGGCCTTGTTACAGCAAAGAGGAAGTTTAGCACATGGCTCCTTACCTATGTTTTAATGTATTAGCCACCAACATTCATGTCTGGTGCTCACAAAAGCGTACAGCCAAGTGCAACCATGCCAGTGAGAATACTAATGCTGACACGTCAAGTGTGGAAGAAAACCTGGTATTTCAAGGAACAAGTTCAAGGTCAAAAGCTTCACTGCATACTTCTTAGTTTGCCTCTCTCCTGTAACCATCAACATCATAAAATACTACATAGCATGTACTCACAGAAGAAAAAAAGTGATTCCCAAAAGCTATGCCACAACTTGAGAGAGGAGGTTAACACCTTACAACACTCTCCGGGGACCAACATGGGAGGATATATGCTGTGTGGTAACAATCTTACAAATTAATTCTTTCAGAATGAAAACAATCTTCACACAGTTAACTTTCATGTCAGGACTTGAGAAAAAGCAGGTAAGAGGGACAAGTCCTGCACACAGCGGAGTTCTTGGGCTTCCCCCCCCCCTTTAAATGAAGAGCGTTAAATAGAAACAAGTGTACCATTAGTGTAACCGAACAGGTTCAGTACCAAGTTCTCTGACAAGTATTTGGGAATAAAAAGTAACAGCAACAGCAGAAGACTGTTGATCTGTTCTACATGATGACAACTCTGTCAAACTGAGAAAATGCACAGAAGTATTAACTTTTAAAAGAAGGTTTTAGTATAATAATGTAGAGACAGTAGAATATTTGCTATATTTATTTAATTCAACTTAAGTCTTTGCAGCACTGGCAGCAGAAATCATAATAGAGCAGTATGGTTAGCTGCACGTGCAATCTGAGCTTATTCCCTTTGCTTCAATTGGCTCTCAAAACAAGTTACTCCATAGACATGCAGCATCCTGAGCTTGAAGATAATTTCAGAAAAACCCACTGAGAGCTCTGCACATGAAAAGCCCACAATGACATAACTTAACATCTCTTCGTGAAATTCAGCGAAATTCAGTAATGTAAACTCCTAACAGCTAATGAAAAGCTCCTCACTATAGAACTGAAATAAAACATAATTAAGTAAGAAAGAAAAAGATTAATTTTAAATTCTAATCACTAGGTGTCTGTCAAAATACATTTCATCTAATTAACCGCACACACCGAAAGCTTGCATTTTCTCTTTGTCTGCTGTGGCGCTACAGTGAATCTACTACAATGCCACTGAATCATTACTCTAGCAAAATTAATAATGTGCTTGATAAAGAATCAAAGTTCGCAGGGGAAAAATACTATATTTGTTCAGCCAACTGACAGCAAGTGACCCCAGAGAAACTTTTGACACATGAGCCCTTCATCAGGTCAGAGAGAGCAAACAACATTATCTCATTAGAAGTGTAAAGAGTTAATTTACAAACAGTTAAGGCTACATAGAAACAGAAAATTATAATTTCATTTTCTGAGAAAGTTAATCAATCTTCTGAATAGTTTACACTAGAATTTCAGTCTTCCACAAACAGATATACTCCCATCAGCAACCACAGTGAAGGCATCTCTTTGTCCAGAAGAGTTGGCAAACACCGGCTTGTTTAATGAGTACTATGGCAATCAAAGTTTTATGGACCTAGGTACTAAGTTTCTTTTATTTTTTTCTCTCCATTGAGAGCTGAATGGTTCAGTGATATACAACAGAAAAAGTTCTTTCACTTCTACATTTATGGCCCAAATGCATACTTACTACTTAATTGTCCTATTCTGGCAGTTATAGAATAGCCTCCTTCAGAAATGGGGCTGACATGCTGCAAAGTTCTATAGGTAACTACTACTTCTCATGAGTTTTCATGGGTTCAAAATTTAAGATTGAAGACAAGGTCTTACCTATAATCACAAATGCTAAAGTGCAGTTCAACTGTGAGTTTTAACACTAGTGAATGGAACAGCACATGAGAACATGATGCAAATTGAGGACAGCTGAGCAAGTCTGGAGAGATTTAACAGACTTCCATTTCTGAAATAATAAAATAATTTCATTATTAATACATTTACCTTACTGTATTTGCAATGCCAAGAAGGTTAGAAATACAGTTGTAAATCTTATCTTCTCCAAAATTTAGGCACTTAGGAATGCAGTGACTTGGTCTCTGTGTCCAGGAAGCTTCATTGTTGAATAGGGGCAACCACTTAATTTTTAAAACTACCATAAGAACACTGAAGACAGAAGACACTACCCTTACTTTGTACAACATCTTGGCAAGACAACTTGTCTAGCTTGCAAAAGAAACATGTTCGACCCACTCCTTAACCTGAGGAGACTAAATCCATGTTACTCACTGATATGAATTTTTTAAAACATAGAAAATCTGAGGCAGGATGGAAAGAACACAGCTAGCTAGAAATGGATAGAGCATGAAACAGAGAAGACAGGATTTACAAGTCTCGTTGCTTGCTCTGAAGATTATTTATAGATTCTAACTTTGGGACACAGTTTACTAAGGAACACTTGCCTAAGAGTCAGTTTGGATTTTTCTGAAACAGATTAAACAAAATAAGAACCTATGGATAAAGATCAGGGGTTTTATCTTCTTCCCTGCAATACTTACTACTGTCTTAGGCAGATGCTAGCTAATACTTTTTTCAAGTTCAATATCTGGAAAAAAAGCAACAGCTATTATTCTCCTGTGCATTCAAAAGCTGACCTCAATAGGTCTCATCATGGTCAGTCACTTTAGAAATGGCAAAATTATCAGCCTTTTGCTCATGCTGATCTCTTACATCCTTTCCAGTCATTATATTACACTTTACTGTTGTACCTGGACTGCATCCTGAGGAAACCTGCAGATTATACTGAAGTAGAAGAAATAGCTGAAACAAACAGCAGAACTTTGACTTAAACCTCAATAAACTTGAGGACTGGGCTAACTTCATGAAGTTTAACATAGAAAAGTACAGTTTTACACCTGCAGTAAGGTAACAGGTTCCAGCACCTCTGGTGGACACCAAAGTTAAACAGCAGTCAACAGTGCCCTCTTGTCATGAATAAGGCAAACTGCATATTGAGCACCATTAACAGACAACCAGGCCCACAGAGGAGATGTTATTCTCCTCTAACACCTTGCACTGATGAGACCAGAATCCTTCAGAGGCAGTTTTGGCACCCCCACTTCAAAAGCAACGTGGAGAGGTCCTGCTGAGGACTGTCACAATGGTCAGGGGACCAGAGCACATGATCCATGAGGAGAGATTGACCTGGCCTTGTTCAATGTGGTTAATAGCAGGCTGAAGGAGCAGGCTGATGTGAAGGAGAACCACAAAGATGAGGAAGTCAAATTCTCGGTACTGACAGGCAGCTAAGCAAGGGGAACAGCCACAAACTGGCATTTGGGAGATTCAGACTGAACATTAGGGAGATGTCTCACTAGGAGAGTAAATGCAGGCCAGGATCAGGTTGTCTGTGGAGGTTATGGAATCTCCACATCCCTTAAGGCATCCAAGACCAGCCAGGGTCCCCAGAACCTTTATCTAATGCTGGCCACAGCCCAGCTCTGCCTGACATTTGGGCTAGATGACCCAAGGTCCTTTCCAACAGACATGTCTATGATTCGCTACATGCTCAGCTGCTTTCATGGCGCCCTCATTCTCGGTTAAGATTTCTTCCTTCTCACTATCTGTCAGGTCACCCTAACCTTTTTACCTTAATCCATACACATGAACAAGTAAAATGTAGAGGAGAAGATGACATTGGAATGATTATGAGCTAACCGTGAATGATCTGATCTTAGGAGGGAAAACAAAATCTTGGAAGGCTTTTTTCCCTCTAAACATCAGATCTCTCTCGTTTCCCCATGTAAATGAAAAACAAATTTAATGCTATGCCACATGCTTTACAACTGAGTGTATGAAACCATAGCAAGATTATGAAAAAGTAAGAACTTAGAGCAAATAACAACCCATTTAACTTTTTTTTAAACCTACACCATCTTTTTTTTTTTAAGGTCTTGACCATTACAAAAGTTTATAAGCCTCAGAATAAATCAAATTCAAAACCCCAAAATGACATGGCCATGGCCAAAAAAAAATAAAAGTAGGTTGGGTTAAAAAAAGTAGGATGCAGACAAAGTAAATCCCCAGTAAACTGGCTTGGCATTTATGCAGATTTTGGCCCTTTATTCTAGACCAAAAGCTGTTCCCTAATATTGAGAATTTATCAAGAAATATGTTCAAAGTAGTAAGGGAGTCACATGATACAGCTGTAGAGACATAAAAGCTTGTCTATTCTGAAGAAAGAGCTGTCATTAGATAAGCAAAGAAAAACAGCACAAAGAATTATAACTCTGCTTGTACCAATTTCCTCAGAATCTCTTTTTTAATACATTACACTGAAAGACACTATTAAAGCTGTAGTTACATCTCCTGATTTGAGAAAAATACTTACAGCAGGAAAAAAACTTGCAAAGCAATGAAGCGATAAATAATTTGGCTTAAAAAAGGCAGAGGATCTCAACAAAACAATCTGTATAAATTTAATTAATTGGAAGCTAAGACAAAAAACATTGGCAAAGAAAATCTCAGTTTCCTTTTATTAAAGGAGGGTAGACTCCAGAATTAGGTTAGTTACTGATCAAGAAAATGGCTTCAACATTTTATTAGCCAAATGTTTCATTATAGTACAAAAACATGCATTGCATCATATTATGTGCTACACCTCTGTTACTGGAAAATTAATTCTATCTATCTCAGTAAGGATATTACTCCTTGTATCCACTTCTTTTCCAGCCTGGCAGAAACAACATTTACTTTGGAAAGCAAAAGAATGAAGCATTTTTTCAGAGAATAAACATTCTGAAAAGCAAAAGAAGACCAGTATTGTTAATTAAGAGTAAGCCGGAAAATGCAGACACATATTTGTGGATCATAAGTGGGAAGACAATAACAACCCTGAATGCCTCAAGTATTCTATGGGGCTGTATGCAGAAATGCAGGCATTAAGAAGAAAGATTTAAAAACAATCAGGAAAAAGATTAAACTTGAATTCTAAGTTTTATCTTTGGAAGGAAGAAAACAAAAACCTTTCTGAGAAACAATTTAGTAGAAGCCTTCCTTTTTCTCTGTCAAATGATTCATAACTTGCCAACATAGAAAAAAGACTTGACAATGTTCTCCCCATCGAAATGCAAATCTCTGAAGTGTTCTGCTATCTGGTCTCCTACCTTCCCAAAGTAATGACCAAGCGTAATTCCCCTCCAGGATCAGCAAAGCCCATCTACAAATCCTTTGCTTACAAATATTCCACATAATGAAAACAACTCTTCACAATAAATTAATAGCTTTATCACAAACATCACAGATTTTGCTGTATGAGGATTAAAGAGCATCACATTTCACATAATTATCCATTCATACACCAACTTCAGGACACTGCACAGAACTGCATGAATATATCAGCAACAACTTCTGATGGTGCCAGAGGACTGTCAGCAACGGAAATAATTAACATATCATTTAAGAATGAATTTGCATGAATCAGATTTATGTTTTGTCCATACAAAACTCCTGGAGTTCACCCCACCCCTTATGGATGCAAGAAAAAGTAAAGTTGTAAGTGGCTGAAATACTTATTATTTCAACCCCACTTAAAATTTGATTTATTTTAAAATGACACACCACTTAAGTGCTTTGTTCTAAATCATTAAGATAATCAGGGAATTTAAAATCACACCGCCAAACAAGTTTTTAGATTTGAAAGATACCTACTCTGCACTGTATGTACTTGTAATAAAGCAAAACCAAATTAAGAAATGGGGTGACTGAATGCATGTGCTTATGACCTGCATGCACACAGTTCCTCATATCCGTCTAGTGAATAACCATACTCAGAACACAGTGATGCAAAATAAGAAGCGTTTTCAGAAGCACAATGATCTTTTTTTTTCTGTCAGGAGAAAGTAATGCATACTGATCCTGTTGGTTTTTGTTTTTTTTTTTTTTAAGAAAGAAATCTAAGCTACATGCAATTTTGAATATGTGAATCTCTCTGCGCATTCTAATAATAGAATAGAGAAGGCATGTAAAATGAAATTGATCATCACAAAGAGAAGATAGGTCTCATAGGTTTTCCAATCCTTACAAACCACATTTCTAGATGGAAAGAAGCTTTCCACTTTGCTGGGAAGCTTTCAGTTGACCAACAGCCACACGGGATTCAGACCTTCTAGAACATAAGAATTTGCTGACCCCTGGCAAAAGTCCTGGTGTTTCAAGGGAGAACTGCAAATCCAAAAAGAGAACGCAGCCTCCCAGGGATGACATGGCCTTGGACAGCAGATATAGTTAGAAGTTTTTATGAACTTGGAATTGCTATTCTAGTTCAATATTTGTACAAGTGTTGTGAAATTCCTCCTGAGAAAGGAAGGTTGCTTGTTTAATATCTCCTGTGTTTTCATAATTTTAGGACTTAATCTGCTCAGACACAAGATATTGCCAAAGAGCTTGCTGCAAAATGCCAGATTATGGTAAACAAAACCAGTTGGAATTTCATAACAAAGATTTTAATTTCATTCCTGAATAAACACCCTCTTCATTTTATTTGTTCCAATATTGTATCCCTTGTTTACTTGTCTCATAGTAACAAATACATTTTGAAAATTCCTTATAATGTTATCCATGAAAGTCAGGCTACTGTATGTCTCCTTAAAAGTTTTGAGGAAAAAAAAAAGATTAAAAAAATCCACATAGGAGTAATGTTATCATTTTCATATTCTACAGCAATTTTAAAGGAGTAAGTCAAAACATTACAATCTGTTGCATAATAATAAGAGCAATAAATTACATGTATTACCATAAAACCATAATCCTATTGCAATTGTACTTTATAATGGAGTCCAATTT
This sequence comes from Eurypyga helias, assembly GCF_000690775.1. Lineage (NCBI taxonomy): Eukaryota > Metazoa > Chordata > Aves > Eurypygiformes > Eurypygidae > Eurypyga > Eurypyga helias. Next base: position 30,192 of record NW_010258829.1, read on the forward strand.
TCTCTAAATTGAGATGCTGTGCTGACTAAATTGAAGTTTAAATCAGATGACAGATGATTTCTGATACATATGCACAGTAAGAGAAAGTATGCCACCCACAAACAATTTTCATGTTTGAAACAGAGCAAACAGCTTATGAATATGAATCAAGATAAATCCTTAAAAAAAAAAAAGAAAGAAAAATTATTAAAGAGATGATAATGTGCTGGTGCTGCCAGCCATGGACTGCCACCTTCTTAAAACTGAAGGCTGAGATAATTATATGATACAGAAATTATTAGAAACATTAGTAGTAGTAAGACTTCTATGAACCCAACCTTTTCGAAATTCAAGGACAATTTGAACAATCTACTGATCTTCCAGCACACTTTTTTATGGGGAAGTGTACCACTTCTGTTTTCCTCGTCCTTCAAAAATACGTAACTCCATCAGAGGACGCTGTGCAAGTCACCAACTCAGTAAGCTTTTACCCATGAATTCGGTTAAAGACAATTAACAAGATGTAGTAGTGACTACAAGCTGATTTCCTGGCATTTAGAATTATCTTTTAAATGTGATCCATTTTATGAATCTCTTGCTTCACTGATTACAGAACAGCAGCTCACTTCTCTCTATGGAGGTGATGGCAGGGGAGACCACCACTACTTCAACAGCAACAGCAGAATCTGCCCCCTGAAAGGGAGGCAATCAAACCAAAGGCAGTTTTATCCACAGGGAGCGAAATGCTCCCACAAACCATCCATCCCTCTTTCGCCTACGAATGGCATTTTCTCACTCAAATGATGAGGAACAAATTTTAAGAAGGCTTAAGCCAGGAAAATTTTCATACACAAGAGAGAATTTGGGGTCAAAATCACAATTTGCTGTTCTAGGCAAAATTCCACAGATGAGGTATTCAGTTGAGTTACTGAAGAACCAGAAAAAAGTTTCTGTTATGATTTCAAAATGAAACTGAAACAGCTTTTGGCACCCAATGCGAATGACCTCATTCTATAAATACTATCTACCATGAAACAGCCTTAGCTTCACACACATACGTTTTCAAAGATAAGTTACCTAGCTCCCGATAAAGCAGAATGAATAAATTTATAAAATACTGAAGACACGCTCAAGGGGAGGAATATTGTTGTCTGTACTCTTAAGTAGAAACATCAACCAAAAAAATTACAGCAGAAAACCACTTCCATTCTAACCTTAGACTGCATTTAATAACAGAAAATATTAGACAACTGTTTTGAGTCAAATTTGCTAAAAAAATGAGTTTACATAAACTCAAATTATTTTTTCAAATATCAGTTTCCTATGGGAAGGAAATTTCAAATCTGTGGTGTTTGTGACAATTTCAACAAGGCTTTTTATGAAGGTTAGTCATGGCAGAATGTGACCTTTAATCTCCATTGGTTTTAAACATATTTCTTGCTGGATACCTCATGTCATATATACATGTAATTCAAGCTGGAATGCTTGAGTTAAAGTGAATAATTAAACTGTATTTTTGTAGCTTTCTGGCTTTTAAATCATTCCATAAACTGTTACAGCTATGAGGGTCTGCAGGAAAGTCTCCTCTTACATTAAGACTCCATAGCCCAAAAGCCTATTTTTGTTCTTTGCTCAAGTCCTGTTTCATTCAGCACACAGCTGGGAACCGTACAGAGATCAAAATTACAGAAAAGCAGGTGGTCAGAACCTTTCATTCACAGCCCTGCTGTGAACACTATAGATGTCAATTCTTCTGGGACTGAATGCCAAATGAAGCCAGTATCATTAGGGCACACTCTGGCAACAGGAAAGTACTGATATTTTCTGTTTCAGTATTCTGTGGAGATAGCTACTCAGACTAAGCACTGGAAGAGCAGAAATTTCTGTTTCATGGACTGGAGTATTAGAGTGAAAAAGTTTAACTCCCATTATGTGATTATATTCAACATATTTACTTTCAGCCATTTTAAATAAAAATAATCCTAACTAATCCTTACAGAACCTCTACAAAATTACTCATTGCTACTCCAAGTGGCTAAAACCTCTACCACTCATCTTCTATAAGCCAAATGTATTGAATCAAGGTAGTATTTCAAACATAAATCAATTCCAGATGTGTTAATTAACCTAACCTCTAATCTTTTGGGAAGAGGTATTTTAGAAGTTGGAAGGTGCTTCTATAATCAAGAATTTTTCCAGCATTATACAAATCAAGCCAACACACAGGCTTCTTACACAATGTATTTCAATCCAAGATTCAGAACTCCCACACAGGATCAGGAAAACATGAATTTGTGGCAAATGAGTAAAAGCAGAGGACATAAATCAATAACATACCACTGTCCATGATGTCTCCTCTTTTAATATCCTTGGTAAGAATTTAAAATCCATCTCCACTTCCTGGTTAAGCAACAGAAACTATGCACACGTGGAGAATATGCCAGCAATTCTACCATGAAAAGCAGCTGCTTTGACAAAGTAACTATATATTCCATTAATGTAGACTTGCCTATCTGATATGCACGTTATGATTCAGGGCAATGAAGTGAAGCAATATGTTAAGTAGACTACCATTGACGCTAAAACGGATCATTTCTTGAGCAGAGTAAGGTTTTGATTCATCATTTTTGTCTTCTTCCCAATTTCCAATCTAACAATTTGTCAAAACTTAATATTGATACTACACTGATGAAAATCTTTGACAGCTAGATAAAATACTTGACATTTAAAGTTACACTGCAAAAATTAGTTTTTTGTTACCTACCTTCTCCCTTATTTTCTTCCTCCAATTCACATTTTTCCTCAAATACCAGAAGTTATGAATTTTTACATATCTTAATCACACTTAAACCAACTAATCAGCTCTGTGATATTATGAGTCTCAAAACAGAATTTGTCATAGCAATTCCATTAGAAATACACATACATGGCCATGTATTTGAAAAGAGCCACCATACCCTAGTTTGCCATGGTTTTTTTTCATGAGAGGCCAGATTTTTTTTTCCTGCTGGTATTCTAGAAAGATAAGCTGCATACCTGACAGTAATTTCTGTAGGTACTACCTATAATACCCTACTGTGCAATCATCCTACATTAAAGGCACATCATTAATTCCCCAGAAAAAAGTGTAATGAATAAACTGTCAAACATTTTGAAGCCCTTCACAATTCATTCACAGCACCCTAACTATCCCAAAACCATACTAAAGATAATCTGTGTCCTGATTATTTTATTATTATTATTAATTTCTTCAAAGCTTTTGTGGTATAACACCACAAATCGTAAGGCAGTAATACTTCCTACCCTACAACCTGATCAGAAGCTCATTGACCTGGTAACCTTTGACAAAATTTCTGAGGTTTGAACAGGGCCAGCAACACTGACAGCACACCCAGTACCACTGCGGTACATCACACTGTGCTATGTCTATGTTTCTTAATAGCAAAGATTTTTACAGTGCCCTTTAACCTTTACAAATATGTGATAACAGGTACTCTGTTTCTGAAGGGGTGGGGGAAGGGGTGTGTGGTATGTGTGTGTAACACACAACATAAAAAATTTGCTGTACTTAGAGGCATGACAGCAACAGAAAACTCAGAAATTTTTCTTGTAAGTGTTCACGATATTCCCCAAGCTGTCTTTAAATACTAGAAAAATATGGAACTGTTTTTCAGACAAATTTTGTTTAAGATATTAAGGAATCCATTATTTTCACTGGCTGGTATTCTCCCCATGAAAAACAGTACCAAATTGCCCTTTAAAAGGTAGGTTTATCTTGAAGATATTTATCTTGGCAATACATGCGCATACATGCAGGTTTTAAGTTACTCTAAAATGTATGACTGTAAAAAGTAAAAACTCTATCATAAAAACATTGTTCAAAGCCTAAAATATTTCTTTACATATAAGTTGTTTTTCCCTCCAGAGGCTAAAAAATACCATGGTTTTGGTCCTCAGTAAAATCAAAATATAGTCCTATATGCCAAGATAAATTCTTGTGTCCTTTCAATACATTACTTTTAAATTAAACAGAACAGTTATAGATCAGAACTTGAGCTTTATTTCCTTTACTGGGAAAAAACAAACAAAAAAAACCACAACCAAGCAAAAAAAAACCAACCCACACACACACAAAATTGTAACTGGACAACCAAAACTGAAAGTGCTAGTGTAGCTGTAAACATTTATACTGGTGCTACTTCCCTTCTGTGAATGTATATAGCTTCTCATTAGAATACTGCTATGAATGAGACCATACACTAAATTCAATACCTTCAAAACACCTGGATAACTTAGATCTAGTTTTCAGCTTATATTTAGGAGATTGCACATCTCAAGGCTTATTGTGATTTGTTTTCATTACTGTAATCTTAAATGAGTTGAATAGTCCAACAAATAAAAAATAACCAAATTAAATATTGAAAAAGCAGCCAAACGTATATTTTGGCTAATCTACAAGTATGTTAGTGTTTAGCCTCCCACCAGTTTTAGGAAAACAAATTTATTCCTGGAGAAGACATAATTAGCATCCATATCAGACTGGGCACCTATAACACTAAGAAGACTTAACATTTTATGGACAAACACAAAGAACAAAGATGGAAAAGGAATTTAGTGCCATTAATTACTAACTACATTAAATTTCTGGTCTAACTAGGAAGCCAAATGATTCACAGAGTATATGTTTTTTGAACACTTTAGAAACTGAACTAAGATGTGAAATATTACTTGGAAATTAAAAAGTTTTGAATGTACTGCTCCAAATAAATTTATAGACACACATAGAATGTGCCTCATAGTAATCAATATGCAACTTAGACTTAAGTGTCTTTAAAGACAGAGCTTTGTTTTGTGGAACAAGCATCTCTGTACTAGATCTGCTGCAGCAACTCTGCCATGTGACATTTTCCATTCAAGTAATGGCTTGATACATAGAAAACAAAACCAAAAATGTGACTGTCTTGAAAAAATCTGCTTGACCCTTATCCTAAAGGTCATCTGGATTTGTGTATGCAATTGCCATTCTAAAACGATGATAATCTCAGATACTACATCATAGTTTATAGGTATTTAACATCCTCACAGGAAAAACACATTTCCTTTTCATGTATAAGCTTCCTCTGGATGCAATTTAGAAAATCAAATGTTCTTCAGATTCATTACTTTTCACAGTATATAAATTAATCACCTTTGTTATTAAGAAAATACATGGCATCATATTATTCCAGCTTGTATTGCATTGCTTTGCCCCTAAACCAGAAATCTCTAGGACTTCAACGTTCTGTTTGTATCAAGATCTACTACCTACTACCACTGCTGATGCTCAAAATGTTTTTATCACTTGAACTCCTCAGATAAAAAGGCCAACTAGATATGCAGGATTTCTTCTAACATTTCAGGGTTAGAATTCCACATTTTCAAGGTTCACTAGTTAGCACAAAAGGTAATTTCAATCCTTTTTTTCTTTTTTTTTAAGAAGCAATCATCAAAAATCCACAAAGTAGAAAATTTAAGAATGGAAGTTGCATAATTTCAAAAGAAACAGCACTCCAGTTGGAGTGGTTTTTGGATGTATTTACAAATATGTTATTTAAATAAAGAGCTGTGGTTTTCAATATGTACTAATGTACACCTTATGAACTTGACAATAATTATCAGCCTCCACTTTCGATTTGCAACTTCAGTCATTCCCTAGGCATTATTACTTAATGCAACATTCACTAATATTGTTAGACTGATATTATATTGATTTAAATTGCAAATGTTATGGACAGTTAAAAATCACTATTATACACATTTCTACTACCTTAATCTTTATTAGAGCTTCCAACTGCTGACTTTGGAAAGTTTTAAATACAAACTTTATTGGAGAAACATATATAGAAAACATACAAATGAAATGTATCCAGTGCCAGAAATTCAAACAGCACATTTCTATATGACTTGAAAATGGCAGACACTGCTAGTGGCAGAATCTTCAAAAGATTACAAAATCCAGAATTGGGATGTAGGTTCACTTCTTTCCCCCTGCTTTTGTTGATGTTAATAACTGATTCACTTCCAGTACATACGCTCCAATTCAGTTGTTATTTCTGAACAGCCCATTGCCCTTCTGCTATTAATTGAGCATATTTTCACAAGGGCTTCTATCAACTACTTCTGGCACAACAGTGTAGAGATTTTCATTAGCTGACTACACTAAAAATAGCATGGAGAATATGTGACACCTAAACAAAAGCAAACAAAAATCCTGAAACAAACTGCAAGTCACCATCCTACACAAATAAATACTGTGAGCATTTTAAAGATTAGATATCAGTTATTCATACCCAACTCATCTATTCCTTAATTGCAAAACTATCATCCTTACATTTAGAACGATATCGAGTTTTCTGTGAAAACTAGCATTTTTCCTTTAATAACATTCAAAAAAAAAATTTCGTGATTGATTTTTGTTGTACCTTTATTTGCTTCTCATTTTTCTCCCCAACACATCCTGACAGATATGTAAAGCCCTCATCTTTCTATATCTGTTTTCAAAGAGATGACCAAGTTTATTCTCAGAGTTTTAAAACCTGTGGTGAGAAAGTACCTAGCTTAGAAATACTAATAAAACTTAGACATACTAATTGGGGTTTCATATCTAATTTTAATATAGAGGGAACAAAACTGACTGCAAGGTGATTAACGTGTATTTGTTCCTTTCAAACCATAAACTTCCATTTAATTCTATAGAGAACAACAGAGAGCTAAAATATTCATGCATAACAGCCAAATGAAACAAGATACAAATAAAAACCATTTACTAGGAATGGAAATATTTGTGGATATAAGGAACTTCATCTGGTAAACGAAAGAGAACCAGATAGGCCTGGAACTTGAAGTCACTCCATTGCTTCCTGTGCTGTGTACAAACCATATTTACCTGGGATCTGATCTCATTATTGTTTGGATACTAGCTAGTGAGCTGTATAGTAATACAGTTAATATTTTTAGCACATGCAGTTAAATTGGTGCAGAACCAATTCCCCCACTGGCTGTATGCTCTGAAAAGCAGGTTCAAAAAAGTATCTGTGCTCAGTTATAGTTCAGAAGCTTGAACAATGTTTACCAGTGTCTTTCTGCACCACTATTCATCCTGAGAATGCACAGCACGAACTTTTTAGCAGCTTTTCACAGAGGCAGTAGTGCCAAAAATAAAAACCAGGGATTTCTCTCAGCTGCCTAACCATGTAATATTTATTTGAGTTCTTACATATTTCCGTCTACGCATCCTCAGGAGGCAACTTCACCATCTTCCCTGACAGCACTACCCAAATCCTCAGGCTGTCTCTCATCTTTCATCACCCTTATGCCTCTGCATGTACTGTTTCACTAAACCTTACTGGTTCTTTGTGTACTCTCCTTTGTCATTCTCTCTGCTAAAATACTCATCCCTCTGTCAGCCTGTCTTGGAAAGGACATTCTCCTCCTGGTTTACTTTCTCTGGTTCATCCAAAACTCTTCCCATCAGCTACTTCCTCAACTATGCTTTTCAGTTGTTTTTCCTTTGCTTGTCACCTTAACTGCCATCCACTTTCCATTCCCAGTCCAAAGAGCTAACAAATACATTTTGGTGGTATAAACCTATTACATTTTCTCTCTGCACAACATGCCTAAAGCGCACTTTAAAACAAGGCTCCCAAGGATTCCAGTGGCCTTCACCCTCCACAGTGAAAGACAGGAAGTCAGTCAGAGTGACCTAATATGGATGTATCAAATCAATGTCTCTAAAACCATACTCCTCAGAATCTACTTCTCATGTGATTTTAATGCATCAGATTACTTTGCAATAAACCACTTCTAAATCATTGGAAAGTCTGCAGTGCAAAAATAGTAATTTCAATTTTCAATTCATTTTAGGGTTTTTTTTACCCTTTCGTAACACTCCAATTTTAATGGCAAACTGCATTATCAAATGAACTTTACAAGTAGCAATAGATTACCATTACTTTGGTCTGTTTCCAAGTAACAAAATAATTCAAGGCAAAATTTCATAATACTAAAGAATTTGTGCCTTATAGCTATAATCCTTCTCAATGAGTCTGTGGATGCCCCATCACTATTCTGTGGTATTCACAAATTGCAGTACATAGAGCTGAAACGCTGCTTGCTTCATACTAGTGTTACCTTTTGGAGAGGGAGGCGGGGGGCACAGAACGTTTACAGTTCCTAGAAATATTGTCTAACACTGACCATAAATCTGAAGCTTCTGAAAAACCACTGGAATTTTCCATAAATACTTTATTTTTCCCTAGTGACTGCTATAAGGGGATCTGTGACATGGCAGTAACAATGCCCATGAAAAACAGCAGGGGACAGAAGAGTTTTGGCAGCTGAATATAGACCAAGCTACAGAATCCATCTCACCTCAGACATGTTTCAGAGATGATGAGTAGTCAAGACTACAAGCACCTATTCAACACAACCTTTGTTCGCTCAGAAAGAACAAATACTTTGAAGAAACTTCATCAGTGGAGAAGAAAGGAAATTCTGAAATACAAGATATGATAGATAATACTGAAATAAAAAGACAGACCTCTGTATTTGTTTTGTCCATGGAAAAAAAAAATCCAATTTTTTCCATTGTTAAAAGTCTTCACAAAGAACAGGAAGACGGAGTGATGGGATAAAGCTGGGGTTTTTTTTAAACAGTATTTTACATGTAGCCATCCAGAAAGTAAAATCTAAGATATCTCAATTCTTCCACACAGTATTTTCCTTGTTATTTTAAGAAAACATTTAATTGTTTTTAAAGGGATAGCTAAGGGTACCTAGAGAGCTGCAGCTTTTAGTAGGATTGCCTCTCTTTAAATATTGCAGATTTTTGTTTAATAGAAAGTAAGACAGTGCCTGCCAGCAAGCAAATTAGAAGTCAACAAATTCCTGTGAACACTTCAGCTAGTTCGTCTAACACAGACCAGCTGATTACAGTGCTCTAACAAACCAGTTCTCAATGGGATTCTCACAGTGTAACTCTCACATATGACAGGTTCCAAAAACCAAGAAAAAAAACTTGTAATAAGAGATGTTGATCAACAGTTCTAATAGTTCTTCACGCACAATAAGAAAAACACGTTTTGCATCTGTTAACATTACATGCCATTCTGAAACACTTAGCACTTACTGTCACGGAGAATTTATTACTCTTCACGTAGAACTTTAAATAGAGACGGACACTCATGTCTCTCAAACAGAAGTGCTGGGTAAGTCAACTTTAAAGTTCTGAATTGAAATAACCATCATCCTGGTTTATCAGTGTCTCTAACCCACTTAGATCTGCCAAGCCCCTGAAGAGGACCATTGTTGGTTGACACACCGCTGTATGAAGTTTTTTCTGTTTATACAGCTTTCTGCAGGCACACAAAGGTGACTTCTGCAGCTTTATTGTTGAACACAGCAAGAACTAACTCTGTTGTACCAGTACACACAACTGTTGTTAAGTGCTCAATAACTTTATTTAGACAAATATTTCATGTTAGTCTTATAACAGAGGCTTCCTGACAGGAAATTCTAACCTATTTTGTTTATCATACCAAGGAATCGGGAGTAAGTCAAGCACTAGCCATAACTGATTTTAATACCCGAGTGTATGTGAATTGATTAAGTCAGCACATTAACTATTGGAAATAATTTGGAATAGGACAAGAACCATCAGTCTAGGCTAAGAATGCTGACCAGAAAGCATAGAAAACGACAAGCAAAGGAAGTAAAGCAGCCAAACAGCTAGTCCACGGTGTCAGAGAAACCTCTGCAGTAATGTTACTGTTCCCTGTAATTGCTAGGTCTTGTTCCAGAAAACACAATAGTTAACAAAATGAAAATATAAGCAGCCCTTAACTATGGAGCAAATCACACTGTTCTTTGTTTCTGCTGCATATCTGACTACTAGTGGCAGCTAGCTTCCTCTTTGCCAGACAGCTGGAAGTTCACAGAATCCCAGCGAGGCTGCATAATCTCCACCTGCATAACCACCACACTCAAAATTTGCCTGGAGAGGCACCTCCTCCAGCCAATGCCATCTTGAACACGAGGCTGTACTTGGGACCTCCAGAAGTCCCTGTCAACCTATATTATTCTAGGATTCCTCAGCTGTGATGATCACCCTGAGCAGTTTGAGATACTCATCTCACTACCAGTATCCACCGTGTTTGTAGTGCTTTTGCCTCTTCCCCTTACCTACATTTGAGGGGAACCAGATACTAGATCTTCCTCTTACTGATACAGAAAAAAGTCAAAAATCATCCATCTACATAAAGAGTGTTGACAGACAGGCTCTTCACGAACTTAGGTTTAGACCTAAGTTCCTGTTCCAAACTAATCTTGGAATGAGACTGCCCAGTAATATAAAAGCCTGCAGAAAGGCACCTGTAAATTAAATACCTAAGCTGGATATCTGAATAGTCTCCTAACTCACTAATACTAAAAAATTTTGAGAAAACGTGCTGCTTTACCCATTATCTTGAAAACTATCAACCAACTTGAAATCTAATTTACAAATATCCATGAAGGCCTCTATTCTTAGTTTTTTAAAAATTTTTAGAAACCCATTGTTAAGAATCTCTTTCACCGACAACAGCATTTCAGAAATACCAAGTCACATACATTACTAGAAAAACACTTCCATACTAGAAAAGTTGCTTGGCTACATAGTGTGCAGGGTTATTTTACTTCAGCTCTCCAGGTATTTTCAGCAGCTTCTGGAGCTTCAGATGTTCTCTATAAGTTATTCCTTCCCTCAACAACAAAACTAACAGTTTCTTTGTGGAAAACAGTATGGCTAAACCAAAAAAATAAATTGGAACAGTATAAATAGAATAAAAATGCTGAACATAGATTTGGTGACAAATGACAGTTAGTCATCACTATGAAACCCTTAAAAACAAGATCTTCCCTGGCCTAACATTTAACTAACCTCTAAAAGTTTCCCAGTTCGAATTAAATAATAGGTAACAACAAGTTATCCTCATTATACCATGAGAATTTTCTTCTGTGCTGAGCAATCCCATACTGGAAACAAGTACCACAGCTTTCCCATATGAAAAGAACAAGATTAATTAAAAGAATAAGCTTTGTATCTTGGTGTTCTCCTTCTGTAGCATCAGGTAATCAGACATCAATATATTCTTCCACAACTCTGTGCATCGATTGTTTGTGTGAAATATATTGCCAGCAGAGACTTTCTTTTTAGATTATATTAAAGGGCAAGAATGCTTTATTTCAACTCCTCTGTTTGCTCTCTCCATAGAACAGTTTTAAAGAGTCTGTTTGAACTCTAGGGGAATCGCTGTCTATAACAGATAACATAAAATTACTCTTTGGCAGAAAGCACTGACTACTTCAACTTCTCCAACTATAAGACTTCTTTCAATAAGAAAGTAATCAGAGAGATTACGTGGGGATTTTTTGGTTAAACAATCACCAAGATTCAGGCAAGATGTCTCCAAGTACATAATCTGCAGGACTATCACCATGTAAATTTGAGGCTTGAAAACCTGGAATTATATTTTTCAAGTCAGTTGAAATAGACAAAAACATCTCATGTCAAGTTTTTAGCACACTTTGGGAAAGGATAGACAGCTTGCCACTACTGATGCACTGTTGTAACGATCTCATCTACATTTAACTCTCCAGCCCCACCATCCTCCCAAATGTTACTGTATTTGTCTTCTTTATCTTTAAAACCCAACAGTAAAACTGAGAGGGGGAGAGGAAAAAATAGAGGGGAGAGGAAAAAGATAAAAATTAATACTCACATTTTTTATGGTTTAATAAATCAATTTGTTGCAGCATAAAATTTATATATATACATATATAATAAAGGTTTTGACTTCTTTCTCAGACAGTATATAAAGGATCAACTGTAACTGAAATACTTTACTACAGGTTGTGTTTCAAAAGAGATGATCATATGGTGCAGGGTTGAAGCACTCTACTGCTGTTCCCAAAAGATAAAAATCAATATTCTATTTAGCAGGACACTTCAAAGAAATAGGGTTAAAAGGGTTAAAAGTCATACAGCCTGGTATAGTGTCAAATATAAATCTTTTTTTCCCAGAATGCAGCTTTCTCTTTTTTTTACCTGCTCAGACAACACCATTAAGTGAAGGGAGGCAGAGGACTATCATTTGACTCTTATCATTATCGTTGTCAACAAATTTTGAGCACCTTAGAATAACATTAAAGATCACTTACCAGATACTATTTTTGAATCAACTAAGCAAGTTAAACTTCGTGAGTGCTATGACTGAAGAAGAAATCCTAAAAGGGAAGAACTCATCTAACAAAAACATGGAGAAGGATACAATGTAAGATATTTGTCTGTTAAATATTTTCCAAGTATTCCACCCAGACTGGCATTTTAAGTACCTTTTAACCAAAGCCAAAAAGCAGCCTGCTATCTAACCAGAAACACCTTTGCAACATTGGAAAATACAATTCGAACACAGAACCAAATAAAGACACAGTGAGAAAATAAAGAAATTAAATGTATGAACCAAACAGATGTAAACAGTGGGGGAAAAAAAAATGAGCTGCATGGACCATTTTTTATTCTTTTTATCTCCCCTGAAGTAAATGAACTAGTTCCATAAATACCAGATCATAAATGTTCCATTTCACACATCTTCAATTGTAACTTAACAAAAAGCATCATCCTTTTGTTCAAATTCAAGTGCCCATACGGAAGATCTCAGGTACATACTAAGACAGCCTGTATAAAGGTCAGTATGTACAGTGGCAAAGCATCTCCTCCAAGGTCCTACCTACGTTTGCAAGTTAAGCCTTCATATCCTCCCATTACCCAAATTAAGTATCACCCCCTTTTCTACACAACTCTGTGAATAACTACTGTTGTATTAATTTTAGATTATCTTAAGACCTGCCAGGACTGATTTGTGGAGAAGCTGAGATTGTTCAAGCCTGGTGAAGAGCAGGCTTGAGGGATTTAATCTGTCTGTCTAAAAACCTGATGCTGGGAACTAAAGAAGACACAGCCAGACTCTTGTCAGTGGTGCCCATTTACAGGTCAATGGACACAAACTGAAATATCGCAAAATCCACTTAAACATAAGAGCTTTGACATGGTGTGTCATCGGTACACCCCTGCTCCTGACATTTGCACAGACTCCTGTCTGTCCCCATAGTGTTGGGTGATATGCCTTAAGGATCAAACACTAGCAGGCTCTTCCCAGGCTAGCTGTGGAGTCTCCATCCTTGGAGATGTTCAAATCCTAATGAGAGACAGTCCTAATAAACCTGCTCTAATTGACCCTGCTCCCTGCAGGAAGACTGAACTAGACGATCTCCAGATGTTCTTTCGAACATCGAATATTCTGATTCTGTGATTAAAAGAAAATTTAAAATTACTCCAAACATTGTACTTTTAGTTGGGAAAAAGCATTCATACTTCGTTTCACTGGAGCCGTATTCCAAAATTCATCTATAGCTAAATCCTAATTTTTTTCTGGTCTTATCATAAAGGATTACAAATATTACCCTAAGAATCAGAGAAATTACAATAATTTTCTCCTAGAGACATCTTAAGACATTCACAGTTTATGTAAGAAATGACAGTGAGGTAGGAATTGCATTCTTTCCTGATTCCTTGCACTACACAGACATCAACTAGCATACACCTGCTTCTCAGAGTATCAGCAGCAGGCAGAAAGAGATAAGAACTGACCTTGTTTTTATGGGAAATATATATGGAGACAGAAATCCCATCCCCTACTGTAAGAACTCCCTGTCTCTGGATAAGCCAAGTGAAAACATGCCTCGTAGCACCTAAAGTAGCAGTGAACCTTCATCTTTAGAGGGGGAGAAGAGCTGCTACATATCTGTAGAAATTAATGAGGAAAGGTTTTGATGAGGGAAAGGACGAGGACTTCACAACTGGTCAAAAAAATTATTCACAGTTTTCCACTAAAACAAATGGTTTACAGAATAATGGAAATCTCTTCAGCTATTATGTTAGTATTTTCCACCACTAAATGAATAAGTTCAGGAGTTTGCAGTTGGCAAGGCTGGTAGATATCTTCCATTCACATGAACATCAGCCTTTAACTCCTTCCTGCTTTTGTAATTTCAAAGACAAACGGCCTCTTTCAAAGCCCCTTTCCCACGTCTGGTGGAATTATGTTAAGTACTGGAGTACAATCATTTATTCCATTCTGCTTTGAATGAGTTTATGTTTCATGTTTTGCATGTGTTCTGCACGATATACAAAAACATGTCCAGGTATTCAAAAAGCCATCTGAATATTCTGGGAAACTGTACCTTGATAAAGCTACCTGGTTCTGCAGTAAAACTTTTAAGAAATGGGGGGTGGGAAGGAGAAAAAAAAGAAAGTCAGACAACTGTGTTACGAGATATACAATCAGAAAATCCAAACTATTTCAAACACAAGGTTGCTGCAAATTAATACCGCACTTAGATATATCACATTACATGCATATGAAAAAAGTCTGTCTGAATGCCAAAACAAAACAGAAATGTTGCAAGCAAAGATTAGTCATATGTTTGACAACTCTCTGTATTCAAATTGTAATATTCACAGAAAATTACAGCAGGCCTTGGCACAAGTGCTCGGAAAGCTAGGAAGTGCAAAGGGAGTCATTGCAATGTTTCTCAACAGACAAAGAACAAACAAGAAAAATTTTTCTTTGCAGAAAATCCTTCCAGTATATTAACCCAAAAAATGCATCTCTACATAGGAAAAACATTTTGGTAGGTACACTGAACAAAAGACTTGTGATTCATAACTAAAGTCCACAATTATCTTTAAAACATATATATATGTTTTATATATATATCACTCAGAATGAATTCTGAAGAACACAGAAGAAAGTGGAAGTATGTCTAATACTATTAGTGGAAAGCCAATAAAACGTCAGGGAAAAGAATTAACAGTGTGAGGAAACAAGCTTAGACTCTGTCACTTTACAGATTGCAAAGTAGAAACAGTGAAGACAGAAAGGAAAGAAAAATATAAAGTGCAATAGTTTTCACTACTGAAAATATAGGAGAAAAGAAATAAGCAGAGAACAGAGAAGAGAAAAAAATAGCTAGACCTGGGAGGCTTCTTTTGGAGGTCTTCTTTGGCATGGGGTTGCGGGGTTTTCCCCCACCGCTCCCTCCCAGTTTTGGCATATAAAGGCAATATGGGGAAACAACTTAAGATGTACGTGACAGGCTTCCAGTTATCAGGGTATACTTCACTCATTACAAGGTTTTGGATAAGCTGCTAGTATTTGAATCAAAATCAAGTAGAATTTTGTAGGTACATAAACAGAAAGACGCATTATCATTATTTGTTACATGGGTTTCTGCTAAATTCTAGATTCACAGATTCAGCAGCCCCTCATCAAACAGATGGACTAAAAAGAGATTTACTCTATAATTTAGGAAGTGCATGCAAGAGAAGTGTCAAAGTTTCACACCACTTACCAAGCTTCCAAAACACCATTACGGCACTCACTGACTAACCATTTAGAAATCAAACGGTGTCTACAATGAATCAAACGGTGTCTAAAATTAATTGCACACATATACGGTAACGTCATACTACTGCTAAGACTTAACAAGAAACATCATTTGGGAAGACATGTTTAGTTTAAAAATAGGGTGGAGACAAAAAAGTTCTCGACCTTTCAACGAAGTGTTATAGTCATCAACAGCCGTACGGCAAATGTTCCTCAAGCTTGGGCACAAGAGGAGTGATGTCAAAGCTGACATATGCTCTTCCCACCCATTTGTTCCATGACAGTAATGAAAGAACTCATCAAGACAACTATGAGTTAATGTCGAGATTTGATGAAACCATTTGTAAGGAAAGGAAAATATACCTGGGGACAGCCAACGTTACATATGACAGCTATGTAATACAAAATTCAAGTAAGCACTTCGTCTCAGAGTGTGAATACACAAGTTAATGGAAAATAGCAATGCTGTATTTAACAGATTCCCATTAAAGTACGTAACAGCCACTAATGAAAGACAGAGATTTATGGACCACATTGTGGCTGAAAATCTTTGCGCCAATACACACTTAGTACAGCTTCTACAAAAATACTTGTAGACTCCATTCAACATCTACCAATATTCATTCTGCTCATGAATTCCACTCATTACTCATTAGTAGTTACACTAACAAAGTCTTTGCAGAATTTTCAGCTATATATTAGGCATACAAGTCAAATGAATATCAAAATTATCTTGATTTAGGAAAATGGCCATCAATTTTCAACTGCTGTGTGCTTTTAGCTAGCTTTGATACTTCTGAAAAATCTCTCCCTTGGTGCCTTGAATTACAATCCGCAAGGGGCTGAGAGCAAAGAAAATCCACTGAAAAGCCTCTTTTTAAACTTCTCAAAGAAAGATGTCTCTGCTTTAGGAACTGTAATTACAAGAAAACCCAAACAAACAAACAGACCCCAAATCATAAATAACAAAGTGTTGAAACCTATACTAATAAATTATCCAAATAAAGAAATAGCACCTCTCCAGTGATTAAATCTTTTGTTACATTTCTTATTTCAAAGATTGTCTGTGTCATCAAATTCATCCAATACTATTGCAAAGCATTTCATAAGTGACATAGAACTTACAGGAGGAAAAGTACTTATATACACATGGCTTAATTAAAATGCTGAAGAAATTAAAAAAACATTCGAAACTATTTTCTTTGTACTGGCTTATAAAGATAAGCAGAAAGAAAAAATGGCACGCAAACAAAAAAAAAATTAGTAAAATCAAAGCTTAGCTCCTTTTGCCAGTGATTAAAACCAACTGAATATAACATTTAGGAAATTATATCTTGTAAGTGTTTTACTGTAACTGTCTTATTCTAGTCTAGTGTTATATCCTACCTGGAATCAGCAAAACAAGTGCTATCTCTGGCTATTTTATCCAGGTATAAATTTAATCTGTTCAGGTGGAGCCTAGGTGTTTTACAGAAATGCTTGTTCCTGTGCTTGGTTGGGCAAAATAAATAAAACAAATGCAACAGAACCATTATAAGCCCAGAGCCTTGCTGTAAAGTCAGCTCAGGTAACAAATGAGGCATACATCCAAAAATCAAAAATACTCCTTTGTCCCAGGGAAATGCTCCATTCTTGTCAGGTTTTTATAGTGTCCTTCATCCTCTTACTAGTATCCACATTACTATTTTTCAGCTTTTTCCAAGCATTCAATATCTCCCCATAGAATGAGCACTGACAACTTCTAAATTCTAACCGTTTGATTACAAATGAAACCCAAATGACACCTAAACCTTTAAGTCACCATTTGTTTTGTAACAGGCTGCATTTGAGCAGCAACACAAATTACAGTCTGCAAACCTCAAGAGTCAACTTCCCCACAGTCCCTCTGACTTGACTCTACAAGCACAGGATGAGCAATATCATTAAGACAATCTGTTATCTCTGGTGACCAGGAACAGAGCACAAGGAAATGGAATGAAGTTGCATCAGGGGACGTTCAGACTGGACATTAGGAAAAGGTTCTTCATTAAGAGAGTGGTTAGTCACTGGAACAGGATGCTGAGGGAAGGAGTCGTGGCACCAGCCCTGTCAGAGTTCAAGGAGCATGTGGACGATGCTCATAGTCATATGGTTTAGTTTTAGGTGGTCCTGTGAGGAGCAGAGATTTGAACTTGATCCTTATGGGCCTCTTCCAGCTTGGGATACTTTATGATTCTACACTTACCATTATTAAAGACCTGGATGATGGGATGAATGTACTTTAACAAGTTCACTGGTGATTGAGGGGAGGGGTTCACAAACTAGGGGACATGGCTGTGCTTCAGAGTGATCACAAATGACTGGAGAAATGGGCTAGAAAATCTCAAGAAAAATAAACAAAAGACAGTGTAAAATACGTAACTCAGAATAGCCCGTGCGACAGTCCAGTGTGGGAGCTAACTGATCAGAAATCAGCTTTGCACAAGAGGACGTGCAGGATCTGGTAGACAATGTGAACATAAGTTAAAAATGCACCCTTGCAGAAACTGAAAGCTCAGGTCATACCAGCCTGCACTAACTACAGCAGAACCAGCAAGCAAAGAGAAATTATTATTCGAATCCACATCTGCCAGACCACATCTTGAATAATGAATTCCATTTTATGTTCCCCAGTATAAGACATATTGGTACAGTGGAGAGCAAACAGGATGTTTTGGGGCTAGAGTGTGGGCTGCATAAGAAGCAGCTGAGAGAACTGGGTCTGTTCAGCATCTAAAGGAGAAAGCTAAGGGGAGATCATATTGCTATACTCAAAATTTAAATACTCAACTCAATTAAAACACAGACACAGACTTGCTGGGAAAGGCACAGCAAAGAGATGAGGGGCAATGGTTGTAAACTGAAACAAGTGAAATTCAGATTAGATAAAAGGAAAAAAGTGTTCTTAGAAAGGGTCATGAAATATTGAAATGGATTGCCCTGAATGACTGGAGTATCTTCACTCTTGAATAGATCCAGAACAAGCGGACGAGGCCCAGAGCAGCCCTGCTCTGGGTAGGCAGCTGGACCAGATCAATTCCAGATGGCACAGAAATGGTATGGAGTAAGGGGTGGAGATTGTACAAGGTCTGGCTGGGATGGAGTTAACTTTCTTAGCACTGGCACAGCATAGCGCTGTGTTTTGTATCTGTGGCTAAAACAGTGTTGGTAACACACCAACACTTTAACTATTGCTGAACTGTGCTAGCACAGCATCAAGCCAGTAGGCTGGGAGTGATCAAGAGGCCAGGAGGGGCCACAAACAGACGGGTTGACCCATACTGACCATACCATATGATGTCATGCTCAGAAATCAAAGCTCAGGGAAAGGAGGAGGAAGAGGAGGCATTCGTGGTTATGGTGTTCACTGTGCGTACAGAGAACCTGCCTTCTGGAAAGAGGTTGGACGTCTGCCTGACTATGGGAATTAGTAAATTAATTTCTGGGTTTTTTTCTGAAGTATCAAGCTTTTGCTTTCCCTATTAGGCATCTTGATCCATGAGTATGCTCACGTTTCTTATATTTTCTCCTCATCCCAAAGGAGACCTGAGCGAGCAAGATGCTGGGGTAGTGTCTGACTGTTAACCGAGGTCAATCCATCACAACTTCTACTTGAATGACTACGATTCTCCAATATACCTTCACGTGTTTCTCACATATTCCATAGGCTTCAAAAAGCACTTCATACTGTTGCGAGGAAGAAGTTACTCATGAAAAAAAATTTGGACTGTCCCAAACTTTAAGGTTTTTTTTGATGTGAAAAGTACGACAAATTCTGTATTGGCCAATATCCCAGAGGGCCATGGATCAACTGTTACCACAAGCCAAGAATCTATACATTTATCTTCCTATCCCTTCCATCAATATGCACTGAAAAATGGAAGAGAGGAACAATCTCAAGGAAGTTGCAGCAAAACTGAGAAGAATGATTAGATGACACACCATACTCTAAGTTTCTGCGTGGGTATGTGTGAATTCTGACATATTTTAAAAATTTAAAGCATTTTTACTCTTGTGGGTGTTCACAGCGGATAGCTGAGCAACTGTTGTAATATGACAGCCAAACAACAAAAAGTTGCCAGATGCACTGGATTTGCCCTCCTCCTAGGGAGAAAGAAAAAAAAAAACTGAAGGCAAATAATTAAAGCCTAAGACAGGAAGGCAAATCATGAGGTTTGATGGTTAAGGTTTGGGGATGTTTTTTGATTTGTTTTAGGTTGGGAATATTGGTGTGCATTTTTTTCCCCACTTTTTCCTATTTGTAAGTGACAACCTATTTTATCTCATGCAGGGATGAAAAGAATGGTGGGGTAAAGGGCTGCTTTGGTTCTGAAAAGTCTAATGAGCTGCTACAAATGCCTCAGACAGTTTCCTCAGGCCTAGAATAGGATGTGTGAAAACTAGAAAAAAAAAATTTAACAAGCATGTTTATTTTATGAAGTTTGACAGACATTCTTCATTTACACTGGTGAGATGCAGGTTTGAAAGTATAGGCAGCAATGAACAACACAGGTACAATTAATTTGAAACATTCAACCAGACAGGCTTTTGGGGAATTCTGGATTATAAAACTTCTCTTTCCAACAGACCACCACATTTTATTAACTTTATGATCTAATTTTATAGTAGGAAAATGCTGCTTATCCATACCTGATGACCTTGCTCACAGATGACTGTAGAAAATCAAATGCTTGGAGGTTTATTCACACATCTAACTTCATAGAGAACTACAAATACTCTCATTTTCATGGAAATTTGTTTTGTATTACCTAAATAAGCATTGAAGATCATATGGCACGAGTACATGCAGAGAATTCATAATTTGCTAAATTTGAGACTCAATAACAAGAAAAACATTCATCAACATTTGTAAGAGAAGAGGCTACATTACATTAGATCACAATAATAGAGAAGTTAGTGGTATAAGAATGAAAAGAAGAATTGAGGGGGGATTAAAACCAAATTATGAAACAATTAGTAAAACAAACAGCTTGATAAAACAACATTTACTTACACCGGGTTCAATAGTGTAGATCACAGCCAACTTGAATTCAGCAAAATTATACCTGCATCAATAAAGTGGGTCTTTTTTTCATTATTGTTATTATACTATTTGCTCCTCCTGGACCAAACACTCAGTAAGTCCAAGGTAAGTTTTGTCTGCTTAATACTGAAAGATGAACTGTGAATTAAGAATCTTAAATTCCATTAATGATGACATCTATCGAGATGCCTTTAACAGATCCCAAGCTAGATTAGCAGAAGTGAATATGACAGATGAGTTATATTACAATGGATTACATATGGTATCCAGCTTTTCCAATTAAGTAGTGAACTGTGACGCCATGAGGTTATTTTTATAAAGGGCAGTGGGAGTAGTTTAAATTCCTGATTTAGAAATCTAAAATAGGGAACGTAAGAAAAGGCTACCTTATGAATTAAAATGTTTAAAAAAACAATATAATACATGAAAAGAAAATTAATGTGCTCCAGACACTACAGTGATATCAATCTATGTTCTCCTTTTCTTTAACATTTTCATCTGGTTATTTTGAGATTATACACTGATATAGATTAAACTGTCAACCTAATGCAGCAGCTATCTATTAATTTAGTATTTATCATAACACAAAAGAGCAGAACTTTTAATAAGCTTTTGGGGTTTCATTTCTTCCATTTTATGATGGGAAGTTTTGCTTGCTTAGTTGTGTTTTGTTTAGGGGGTGAAGGTTGTGGAGGTTTTTGGGCTGCATTTGTTTTGTTTGTTTATTGTTTGGGGTTTTCTTGTTCGTTTTTATTGACCCTACCAGAAAGAGGAGGGAGCAACTGAAGTTTATCAAGCATGTACATCACTTGACACTGAAATGAGGACCCTGTGCCTATAAAAGACTTACCTGGTGCCTCAGAGAGAGACACACGATTAGAGTCTGATGCAACAGTTAGTAGTCGTCTGTGGTGAACAGTTAGTTAAGCGATAAGGGTTTGTCCTCCTGCACAGTTCAGAACTCAAGTGCACTCACACCTATTGTCAAGACTTAGAAAATAGCTCATATTTGCTGCTTTACCAAAAAAGAAAAAAAAAACCAACACAAAACCAAAACACTATCACCTGCCTCAGCAACAAGTCAGTTATTGAAAAATATAATTATACACTTGACTAGTAGTCAGTTCTAACAATGCTCAGAGATCTATGTAAATTCTTACCTAATATGTGATTTGAAGCGCTCAGTATCCTGAACTCCTTCAGTAACTACTGTGATCGAGTTAAACAACCCTGAGGTCTATTAGGGAATGGCAACATAACAGATGAGCAGACATGCTCTGCCACTTACACTATCCAAAAGTGCTTTGAGTACTACACCTTAAAGCATCTATAACTAACTGTAACTCAGCAACAAATCCTTTAAGACTGAAGAGTTCTTCTTTCCTAGACTCACCTACCTAGTCATACCACAACCAAAAAAATACCAATCATTTGTTGATGGAGGGCTGTAATTTCTGCATTACAGAGACAGATATAATAACTGAGTCCAGAGATTCACTACCTTTCCTCTTACTAATGAGCCATCTCTCAGACAAAAACACAGAAAAGCAAGATAATGTACCAGGCAATTAACTTATTCAGGCAGCTGAATGAAATATGGCCATTTGCCATGGAGGATTTCAAGAATCAAAGTTTATATTCCAATTTTAACATTAAATACCTATTAAAAGTCATGGTCTCTTCTCTTTTCATATTATTCCATTTTAAAGATAATGGAAAAATGACAGAAAGAAGAAAAATGAAACCAAAGTATTTCCCATTTTCACCTTTTTTCACCTTCTCTCCTGCTTCTCCTAAGAGGCTCCATGTGGCCCTCAATGATTTTTCAAAAAGTACCTCATTCTTCTCTGAACTGGACACACCATCATCAGACGTACAACTTGGAACAGACTCCAGGCTTGAACGGATTCACTGAGGGACACAAAACATTCCTCAGCAAAGCATTCTATTATTCATAGAGGGTGAGCCTGTTTTAAGCTTTAAATTAATTTTTATGCCAAATCTGGGAATGGAGGAGTGGATGCAGTGGAATATGTCAAAACAAAAAACCTCCAGATTTCATTCAGCCCAACCAATTACTTAAAATACAATAAAGAGAGGCACAAGAAAAATGGATGAGCTCCTCTTTGAACAAAATCCACACTTCAGTGTCATTTGGAAATACTTCAGGTAAAAATATGGGAAGTCAGAATTTCACTTGAATGGAACTAAACAAAGATGACATTCTCTGTTCTTGCAACAAGCAGAAGTTGCAATTAGAAATACTTGTAGGCTAGCTCCTAAAATAAGGTAGCACACAACATACAAATACAACCATAGGGACAATGAGATGTCAAGGAGGTTTCATGGTACAAATCAGCCTTGTAACCTGCTATGCAGCTAAAAGAGCTCCAACAAAGGCTACTGAGCACATATCACTTTGGATGTTAAATGCTAAGTGATGATAAATGATAAAACACCAAGAGCAGGCCAGGCAACAGGTCTGTTAGGTTATCAAAAACAAGTTCATCTTACAGTTTATACAATTTTGGTAGTCAGTGATAATAAACAAAGAATGACACAGGCCAATAAGGGGAAAAAAGTGCGCCAGATGATTCACCAAAAGACCCACGCCACAGTGCTGAACGTGTCATTTGTTTATATACATGCATGTACACACTACTACAGCACTTTTCACCAAACTGGTGCCATGTCTACTACCTGCTAATTGGGACTTGCATATCAAGAAATGTCTCTGTTACACACCAGCAATCAGAGAAAACCAGATGCCTTCACTGTCAGGCATTTATGAGCATCATTACAGTCTGATCCTTAAGATAGCAACTAAGTGATGGAGGGGAGGTACCTCTTTTTGTATTAAGACCTTCAGGAGCTAGGAAGGAAAGATACTGCGCAGCACTTTGAGAACAAATTCAAAGAGAAGAGGTCATCTTATTCTCTCCTTTGCAGATGGCTGTAATAAAGTCAGAATCAAGGCTCATGTACTGATTTTAAATTCATGTAGAAAAATTCAAGATCATCCATTCTCCTACAAGCATTCAATGTGCGTCATTGGAAGTAAGAAGTTTCATGCCACCAGAAAAATAAACAGAATTATTTCTTCATTGGGCCAATAATAAAATCGTCACAACATAATGTTTCAGAGCTCCAAATTTCACTGCCCTTAATGAACTAACTTATATTTTATGTGAACATCATGTCACATAAAAATAACCTTTCAAAAAAGATTCTTCTCACTGAAATATAAAGAACCTTTGGATCCTATAACAAAGGATAAAGAAAACCACTTCCCATGATAGCTTTTGAGAGTGAGAGAGTAAGCAAATGCCAATGAACATAATTACGTTGTAGATAATGCTTTCTTCATTTACTCAGATACAGTTCAACACTTATACAATTATACATATCCTCACACTTTGCACGAGGAATGCAATCACAGCTGTAAGAACACACATATAACTGCTTTCTTGCATTATGTATATAGATATAAAAAAAAAGCAGCCTGTAGCAGCTGAAGGCTGCTATTTTTATTCCCTGTTCCTGACAGGAGTTTTTAGCTACCATCAAGAAGATATTATGTAATTGTAAATGCTGGACAATAGGGTATAAAATGAGGAAAAAGATTCTATAGCTATTCCCTATCTCTAATGCTACAAAGAAAATTTCCTTAGACCATCTGTTCCTCTTTAGGCACGAAAGCATCTAAAACAGATTCAGATATTAAATAGCCATCCTGCAGAAAAGTTTCCTGTTGCTAAGAAACAGGAAGGAAAATAATACACCCAAGGTCAGCTGTTACTGAATTGACTCAGGATGATAACATTTTTGACCCAATTTGACATATTTCATAAGGAATTAAACACACTGCTTGTTTAGGCTGGAATGTTTCCATAAGCTGTATTTCGCTTAGAATTTTACATTTGCATGGAGACTAAGAATAAAAGTAAAACTGTGTTCAGTGAATGGTGACAGAAATGTTGCTCTGGTTAGGCAAATCAACAGGGAATTACAGTACTTCGAGAAAACCTTCTTGAGGAGTTAAAAAATTCATGGCGTTTTGTATGACCTTTCCTTTCTGGCAGCTTTTTCATTAGACAGATTTTAGTTCTAGGTTTATGTCAAAGGTCAATGCTTCTAACACACCTCTTCCCTCAGCTAGCAAGTTAAAGACAACTGTTCCACCTGAGACACCACTTCTGCAAGCATGAAACAAGGCACTATTTTCTTGCTACTCCCAGCATATTAATGAAGCTGCACTCCTCCTCAGCAATTAAGAAATCCAAACTGTCTCTATACAAAATAAAATCCAAACAAAGCATTAATACAGTGAAATCAATGCACTGCCTTCCAGATGTGTAATGTCAGAAGGAGCCACAGAACAAGCCACAGGTTTGCTACATAAACGTTTAGGAAAAGATGTCATGAAAAAATTAAGTATGTCTGCAACCCACTATCGTTATCCATGAAGTTTAATGAATTCTGACTTTTTTTCCCCAAAAAAAGCCAAAACAAAATAAAAGCTCAGAATTCCTTTGAGGGCTTCCAATCAGGATTAGAGAAAAAGATAAGGAGAGTTTTGGTGTTTGTTTTAAAAGTGTTCCTCGATTTAACAACGTAGGTTCTTCCCCAGCCAAGATGTATGAACACAGGGAAGCAGTCAGGTACTTCGCTGTTTCCCCTTCTACTCTTCCTACAGTTCTGCATAGCTTTTATAAAGAATTGGGTCCAAGAGTTTCCCCTGTTCACTCTCGGGAGTTAATTACACTACACAGAAGGCTCTGGAAAACAACAGGTTCCAGGCACAAAAAGCACCATGTTACAGTCTACTAAACATTAAACAAACATATAAAACAAACAACATATAAATGGCAAACTGCTTTACATACTATAAATAACCTAAGCAAAAACTGCTAGACAGTAAGTCTATTTGTCTCTTACGCAGTGTTTCCCACAGGTTTCTTGTCTAACTTTGAACACCTACTGAACATAACGCATGTCCAAGTACAAATGTTCATCTCGATGCTTATATTTTTCAGTTTGAAAAGAGAGCTCACAAAAATATAGCAAGTGCCATACAGCTACTCTTCAGGCTTACAAAATGCCTCTTGCTCACCAGGCTTGCTCGGAACATAACTGTTTGAACTCTGTAAAAGTTGTTTCTTCTTGCTGCCCCATATTTGTTCTCTGTACTTCCTGCTTATTATCCAGTCTGAAGATAACACCCGTGATAACACATCTCTTGAGAAAAGAGGGAACCTGACAGTGATAATGTCATATTTTGGTGTTGAAATGGTCAAGGAGGACAAAGGTCAAACAGCCTCTTGCACTCCCAAGATTTTTTTGATCACAAAGGATGCTGGTATCTTAGGGATTCCATATAGCCATTTAAAAATGCCTCTATCAAAAATAATAAATAACCAAATACTGAATAAATTAAAAAATAAAATATATTACATTGGCCTATTTATATCATTGTCAATCTTTAAATTAATTTTATTATAGTAGTATTACTGATTATGTTATAGAGAGAGAGAGAGAAATAAAAATGTCTAATTAAAGATAAATTGTCTAATACAAGATACTCAGTAACAAACACTGCTCAGTCTTTTCCTTCCCCTCTGACATGTTCTTCATTTATGGTTTAAATTTTAGTAGTCTGGTGTCACACAAGACTTTTCTGAACTGTAAATTGTTTTAGCCCATTTCTTCCTTTGATACCTCCTAACCCTACCAACAGTTCTCATGTCGGTAAAAAAAAATCTGTGACTAGGTAGTGGTTTAATTTCAGCATGGAACGAGTAAGCATGAGATAGCTTACAGAATGTTACTGTAGCATATTTCTACATCAGATCTTATGAAATGGGAAGATACTAATTTGCCAGTATCCCACTCTTACTCATCCTTTCAAAGACTTCATTCACTCACAATCTTACACTCACCTACACACAAGTGATGTGTCTGCCCAAGCGGTTAGGCATATCACCTACCTATATGTCACAAAGACAACAAGGGGCACCAGCTATCAAGTTCCCACCATGTTTCTGGGTTTCTTCTTGACTGGCCACCATAAATTCGTTTTCAGATACATGTTCATAGCCTTTAGGAGCCAGCAGCCATTGCAGAATGGTCCTCCACACCAGAACCCTACTTAACTCAGCCTCCATAAATCTTAGGCCAGGTTGTTTCCTACTCTGCTTTTCTTCATTTGGAATATATATAGTCTATAGTCTGTTCTTCTGTTGGGAAAGCAGGAAAAGAAATAGTACACACGACAAGCCACCTGCTCTTTCAGAGGGTAATCATCCTGGTCTTGACATAAGTAACGCATTCTTTGATCTTACCGCTGGGAATAGCGTCCTGGGAGCTTAGAGAGCTGGTTCTTCATTATCACCACAGGCCTTTCTTTTAACCCTTCTTTTGCTGCTTCTGATGGCTAAACACACTTTTCCATTCCTACATCATTCATACCAACACTAATATTTCTATTACAGACCTCCCTAAAAAGTTTAGCTAAGGTAAGTCAAGCTATCACAAATGGCACAAACTGTCATTCCTGGAAATCTCAGCAAAGCAGCCAAGACCTGATGACCATCGAAAACTAATCTCTCAATCCATGCAGCTAGTCCTAAAGAACTGAGATGCCTGATGGTCCTTGTAGGAACTTGTAGTTGTGTTGCTATGGTAGTTAGAGCTTGTTTTCTAGCTCTACCTTGTCCCTTCCCCAAGAACTGACATCAGTTTTAAAAATCAAGCATGGGTTGATTCAACTGACAATGGACATTGTCATATTTTGAATAAATTGTAAAATGCAGTATCCAATGGAAATTAGCAAAAGGACTTAAAAATCCAATGAAGGACTTTTTAGTAAAAAGTGTTAGCTATGTCACAATAAATGTTATTTGACGACATATTTCAGAATTGTTGAAACTACAGAAGTAGCACAGCATAGCCTACCCAACATATTTTCCCTTAACAAAGAAGAATGGAACTTTACAGCCAAACTTGATAAAAGCATGGTATTTTCCAACTGAAATGTGTAAAGGCAGAAGTGGGACCTGCTGTAGACACAATTACACGTGCTCATTCCCCCCTCTCCATGACCTGCTACCTGGGCCCTTCTACCCCACACAGCTTCCGCACCACCACACACTCAGCTGTATTCCTACCGTGGTGACCCTTATTCATCACTTGAAACACTGATCTAGAGCCAACCTGAAAGCTTGACGTCATCTGGCTTGATTTTAATTCTGTTTTCTTGATGTCCATCTGCAAATACAGTTCTACATTATCCCATAAACCTTGGGGTTTAATCTTTCATTATGACAATGTACCATATAAGAATGTTTCCAAGGGATAATTAAATACCAACCCACAGTATCTTTATGGATAACAGCTGACATTTTTCCTCATAAAGAACACTTTTACTTCCTGCATTTACAGTATTTTTCTCCTGTCTTGGTTTGGGCCATGAACCAGAGTGCCCTATGTGCTCAGGACTTTCCACAATACCGACACTGATATGTAGGTAGGTAATTCTTTTCCCTAAAGCAAAGGTTTTTTGGCATCTGTTCAACAACTGTTTGTCAACTACACATACTTCCAACAGCTAACAAGCCTCATATTTAATGCTCTCCACTAACTGAGAACTCAAGTTCTCAACAAATAGAATGAATTTATATTACTACTATACAGTACATAAATTTAAAAAATTAGGAAAGATGACTTAGACTGAAGGAAGATGTCTTCTGAGCCAAAATAACTTGAGGAAGATAAAATAGAGAATCAAGGCAGAAGTAGGTAAGTCATGGTAAACATCAAATTGATTCTCAAATCCTCCAGTAAGTAAACAACCAGCGAAGTCCAGAAAGATGACCAGACCAGCAGTTCCAGCTAAGCTTTCTGAAAAAGCTCTAAACTAACCATGTGTTATTGCTTTATTTACAAGGTATGGCATCAATCAAACAATTTCCAACATCGACATAAAACTATTCAGGGCATTCTTGTTACAGAAAATTCCTTAATTGGATGCCAGCAATGCCTCCTGGCAGAAATGCTCACAATTGTCAAATGTTTCCCCCAGCTGAAAAAGCTTCTATTTGTTATTTCAGAGTACTTGCAATACCTGCCAGTTCTGCAATCCTTAAAACATGTTACAGGACAAAACACAAAGCCCAAGCTTAAAATGCTGACTGAAAGCCAGAAAAATGGTTTGATTTCTAACATTTTGAATACTATGCCAAAAATAAGTACTAAGTTAGTAAAACTTGAACATTGTCAAAACCATGTCTTGGCTTGTCACTGTAGTAACTAGAACTGTGGCAAAATACTCACTTTTTCAGCATCATAAAATTCAAGATGGTAAATATTCAAATCATGTCCTGCAAGCTGTGTGGTGCCTGTACCTGTTTCTGCCAGCCTCAAAGCTGAGTAAGACTTGGTGTGTTTGTCTGGTGAGGATGCTACAATTGTCCAACGAGAGAAAGAGTAGCCACTTATACTGCTGAGATTTGTCCTGCTGAGCATGACAGATACCCCTTTCCCAGTGGTTTCTACTATCATATAGTTACTGCTGTATGTGGTACTAATGTAGTAGCTATATAATATTGAAAAAGTGGAAAACATGTTCTTTGTTGCTTCAGCATGACAGAGTTGATCTAGTAGGATGACAATTTACATTCCTTACACCTATGAGAAAGATCAACCCTCCCAAGTCCACCTAAGAACAATTCCTTTTATTTTCCAAGAAAAAAAAATCACATTCACAAAACAAGTG
This sequence comes from Eurypyga helias, assembly GCF_000690775.1. NCBI lineage: Eukaryota > Metazoa > Chordata > Aves > Eurypygiformes > Eurypygidae > Eurypyga > Eurypyga helias. The sequence goes on from NW_010258829.1 coordinate 59,527, forward strand.
GTTAGTAGGACTTAGAAAAAGAATTTACTTTTATTTGCAAACCCACATCTACTGCTTAACAGTTAATTTGTCATGGGTGTACATTTGGATATTTAATTCTTTGGGCTCTTGCCTACCCACATGACTATTGTTTGAAGCTCCTCTACAGTCTTCTCATTGCCTGTCTGAGCAGGTGAACCTATAAAGAAACAGGTACGTGTTGTACAAAAGCTGCAGAAACAGAATTAGCTTATAACTCCACGGATCTCATTTCATTCTAGACACAAGTACAGAGGAAAGGCCATGCCACTGTCACAGACTGAGCAAACTTGAAAACAATTTTAAATGTAAAAATGGAAGTGTAGTAACGGTGTCTGACAAGAAACCCTAACCTCTGCCAAACAAAATGTTGCATTTAAGTGCTATCTGATGTTCTACTTGAAAGATGTATCTATTTCAAACAGATAAAGTCCTTGCTGGAACAGATACAGTCAAAATTATTTTGATATGCCTGTCTACTCCTAGATTTCTACAGATGGAAGAAAAATCCCAGCAGTTAAGCCAGTGTTATTTCTGATCATAACAACAGCTTTACTTCAGTTTGGCACATGCCTCTCCAGTACACAAAAGCCACCTACCTACATGGACACGAACACCCAACTGCTCCAGGACTGGCACGAGACATATTTTTGCTAATTGGGCTTCTGAAAGAGAGACAGCAAGTTGGATAACTGTCACAGTAACACAGCATTAGTTGCCTCTGGACTGGGGGGGGGAGGGGAAAGGAAAAAAGAAGATAAATTAGAATTTGAAAGCCTTTTTTTTTTTTTTTAATACTGAAGGGAAAAAATATTGTAAATTCTAAGTTAAATGTGCCTGTTTGGGGAAGATACATCTTGTGTTCTCTCATAGCCTAGGCACATAAGCACACATTATCTCTTTGTTCTCTTTCTTATAATCTTACTCAATTTTTAAAAATCTTTCCTTAAAAAACTACTAGGGCATGTTCTTCCACAACACCTTCCCATAAATTCATTTATTTCTACAACAGACTTTGTCATCACAAAATATTATTAACCTCTTTGTGTTCCAAAGTAATAAAGATAAAAGGTCAACCATGAGCAGCCTTTAGCTATTTAGATCTAATTAACAGTCACTCTGTCTGTATTTCTATAAAGCTGAGGGATTCAGTCAGGTTGACTGTTGCTCTCCCAGCCAAATAAACACTACCAGAAGTTGCCTAGTTTCTCTATCAATTTTGAAAGCCATCATCTTTTTTTACTTCCCAGCATTTCCCCACTTTGCAAGTGGTTTAAATCCTAAAATGTTAATAACACAGAGGATATTGACTATACTTTAAACAGCATATTTATTACTTTTTTTTCTTTTTGTTCATAACACTGAAAGGCAACCTCTTCTTCAGAGATTTTTAAATATCATATTCTCAGATGTCTGCTGTATTATTTGTTCTTTAGTAAAATAAAGAAACTCACCTATTATTAGCCCAAAAAGCAAAATTGCCTGTCACAGTTCTCACTAGTTTGTCAGCACAGAGTGTAATTTATTGGCTTTGCAGTAACAAAGTTTTCTACACTTTAGAAAAATTATTGTAGAGATAGTGAGGCATAAAGTTGTAATTTAGAGATCCAAAATTCGGCTTCAATTCTTATTCATCTAAAGGTGAAATGGAAAAATAAGATATTGGGCAGGGGAGGGGGGAGATAAGACTGTCTGTTTTCTATTTCCAGTAAAGCATCTGCATTCTCCCTGTGCATTTTTAAGTAATGCAGCAAGATTTGTGATGATTGCACAAGGAATTACAGACAATATAATGCTTGAAGTATCATTATGGAACTGCATAGCCAGTATAGCATTAAAGCATGGAGAACCTTCCAGCTCTGTAACAACTACTTCAACGGAATAAAAGTGAAACACATACAGCTGCAATGGTCCTACAGAGACCACAGCACTGCAGAGTGAGAAAGGGAACCAGAGTAAGCTTCACACTACTCCCCATTAATATATAAGTAGGAAGCTAGGTCTGAGGCTAAATTATTAAAAGAGCAGAATTCTCTGTTATCAATCTGCTAAACCAAAAGACATCTGTTATAATGTAATGTCATTTCCTGAATAATAAGGTTACTAATTATGTAGACAGGATACCTGGCTCAGAAAGATCTCCAGGCACTAACAGGTAGAGCTGGCACAGTCTCTACAGCAAGCAAGCACTAAAATTCCTTCAACTTCAGATACAATCATCTAATTCTTCCACAGATTAGATCCTGACTTTCAGATCGGGCATCCAGAAAAGGAGAGAAATACACAATGAACATACACATCTGAGCAGCATCAAACAGGTCCTACATGGGTAGAAAAGGCTGTAAGCTGTATGTCTAGAGTAACATTTAGCTTCCCGACTACAAAAGCCACTTCTCCCCTAGTAATCCCCTCATTCACCACACACAATAAAATGAGGCTAGAGGTCTACAGATAAAAGAGTCATACAGTTCTGATTTATACACCACACATCAGAATTCTAAGCAACCGTTCTATGGAGACCTGAGAGAAAGTATGGAAAAAGTTATTTCATGCAGTTGTAATACATACTCACATACATCCAAGAAACCAGCAGAGCAGCTGGGGTCTGCTCTACTAGCCAAAGTAAGTAACAGTACTGAGGTGTTACCACCTGTGTGATCAAGAATGCAAATCACTGGGACTTTTTGTCTATGCCGCCGTCAGACTAGCACCCCGGATAGTACTCCTGGCTTCGGTCGGACACAGCAGCCCGTCTGTCTTCCTTCACCCTCTCAAACTGCACAGGCAGTGTTGAGCTGATGTTCTTCTGAACAAACTCCTTCTCATCCCTTCTCTTTAATATCCTCATCTGAATCGTGTCCTGACAAATCAATTCTTATTTTATTTTATTTGTTAGCATGTGACCTTTCTAGCCTAGATATCGAATATCACTTCCCATTCCTAGTTTCACTCATCAGGTTTCAAGCACGCATCTCTCCAGGTTTGTTCTTTTCCCTATTACTTTCTCCTCTCAGTTCTGCTTTTGCAGGACTCTCCCTTCTAAGCAGCTTTCTCTTCCAGAGCTCCTGGGCAGCATGTGTCAGTAGGGCTGCTCATGGCCTCACATCCCTCAGCCCATATGACTCATATTATTTCAGAGAAATCCTGTTTTGGCCCAGCCATTAAATTTTAAAGGTTTTAGCCAATAACGTCAAAGTCATCCCAGAACAAGAACAGATGTTTTCAAGGTCTACCATCTTGCACAAACAAATAGATCTTCCGAGCAAGGGGAGAAACACATTCCTTGAACAAGTATCAATCCATTTTGTTTCAAGGCCCCTGTCCTGAAGCATCCATGTGTTTAAGTTTCCAACAGCATTTAACAGTTGTCTTTTTCTCCTAGCTCAGCTCTCTAACCTTGCCAAAACCTTCAAAACTTTCTGCTTGAAAGACTGGCAGACATCACACAGGAAGTGTGAAGTCCAGCAAAAGGCATAAATAACAATGACCAGTGTAACACATCAAGGAAACATAAATTTAAATAGATGATTGGGGTAAAAGAAGAGTATACATAATTTATCACATCACATCCTTCAACAATCATTTCACCTATTTCAGAACTTTTACCCAGGAAAACTCCTTTCTAGCTTTTGATAGCAAATGTCGAAGTTCCACATGTTGAAATTCCTATTGCCTTTCTATGGAAAATTCTGTTATGTCCAAATTGTTTTTATTTTGTTGTCGTTGTTGAAACTGGTTGCTTGTGTTTGAAAAATCTATCTCCATACCACTATTGAAAGAAAAGCCGCATCTGCTGTCAAATATACTTTCACAATATTGATGCATTCACTTTATGTGAATTTTATTTTAGGACAATACCACAGAATAGAGTTCCCTTGCTCCATGAATTTAGTTCCTTGCTCTAGCAGGCATCTCATCATCTTCATAAAATCTTCTTCAGAAATTTCTTAGGTTCTAATGCAGCAAGATATGGTATGATATAACATACCTTCAGTGTTATGCAGGAGGCTATTCCATTTATTAGAAACCCTATTCTAATTTCTAGAGTAAATTTCTACACAGCCAATATGGTCATTTGCTCTCATATCAGCATTGTCTTATCCTAAGTAGTTCTTTCCTCGTGATTATCCCCATACATTTATAGAGTACTCATTAACCCTCTCAAATTTCATCTTACCAAAGAAGTCAGGCTTCCAACTAATGACAAGATACATGTCAAGAAATGTTGACAGTATGTTTTGTTTCTTAAAATCAAAATTGAACTTATTTACAGTTTAGCTATACAAACAACTATATAAGCAAAGCTGAGGCAAAGGAGTCTTTGATCTGTCACACTTCCTTAGTACCAGCTTCTTTGGTAAATTCCTAATACCTTTTTCTAATTTTCTTTTACCATTAGGCACAGAACTATCCTTTCCTGCAAAAGCAGTTTAAGAACTTGAATAACACTGACAACAAAACCATAATCCTGCAGTTGCCTGGATTAATTTTCCCCCTTTCTAAAAAAAAAGTACACTGCCCTGTTAATGCCTAATTAGCTAGCCACTTCACTTTCCAGTGGATCTGCATTCAGATTCCACCTTAATTTCCATTTCCACACTTCTATGCCTTTTGCTGTGGGTGGCTGGAATCAGCCGGTGTAAAATGTGGTGCACAATCAAGTTTTTAGATGAACCTACACTTTTAATGTTTCCCCATCCCCACTTCTGGAAGCATTTCTGATGAACTTTGTGCTACTTACTCCAACACCCTTTGCAAGGTCTAACTCAGCTTCACAGTTTTCCTGTGCAGGCTCCTGTCTCCAGTCCTAAGGCCCTGAAAAATCTACTTGTGATGACGAACATGATCATTCTTTCATGAGTTCAAATGTACCTTAATGACAGCTTTGCAGAACATGCATACATTTAACTGTGGTTTAAAAAGAAGTAATGATAATGGTTACAGGCTTTAGAAGTAGTCTAAGTTCTTAAAGATGCATAAAGAAATGCTGGTAGCAATTCTGGAAGAAAAGTTGAATTCTATCCCATTAGCTACAACATTGCCAGAGGCAATCACAAGCACCCTCTCGGTTTTTGTTTCCTAACTACTATCATTACCTGAATTCCTCACAGATGTTTAAGCAGGGTCATAACTGTATTATAGCTTACTGCTACTGACTAGACCTTTAACTGAAGAATAAGCCCTTTCAAGTTTTAAAATAAAAATCTAACTTTGACTGGACTCGACCAGTCATACAACACGTTTTGTATTCCACAGCATAAAGCCAAACAAGGAGGCAGCAACCATGTGCCCTAAACCAATTTTTTTTTTTCACTCCTACATATTATTTAACTAACTACTTTCATCATAATTTTACTCTTTAAAATTCCCATAGAAAACGAGGCTGGTTGCATACCTTTAGATTATGCAACAAAAGCTCATCTGCACCCCAACAAAGGAGCACAGAAAGACAGGCTCCTCGTAGGCCCATCACAGGAGCAATCAGCCCATCAGAGGCCCATATTTACAAGCCCAAAGGGCCACAGGGATGCAGAACAGCAGGCAGGAACACAGATTAGGGGAGGAAGGGAAGCCCGATCCAGACTCCGCCCGATCCAGACAGCCTCAGCCCCAGTGTCCAACAGTGAAACCCATCACGAGTCAACATCAGACCACCTTGGACAGAGCAGGGTCCCTGCCCAGTGGTGTGGGACACATTATGGAACACTAGGGAAGGGCCGCCCAAGAGTCTGGGGCAAGCGGACTTAAGTGCCAGCCGGGGACGGGTGGTGAGGACACCCGCGTCTGCGGTGCAGCACCTGGAGTGGGTGTGGGAGTGCAAGAGCACATGCGCGTGTGTACTGGGAACCCACGTTCAGCCTTTCTGCTGGTTGGACCTGGGGCATGGAGCTGGGGCAGCCTCACCCCTTTTGGGCTGCCAGATCCAGCCCAATATTTTCCCCTAGCACAAGGGAAGAAAGGGCTTTTTGAAAAGCACACACTTTAAAAAAGATTTTCTCCTCCCATCCTGCATACACTGATCATCCTTTCATTCCAATTCTTGATTCTGTCCCTTTTCCACTATTTTTCCACTCAGATCATTTCACCCACTCCATATCAATCTTCTTTTATCATAGATATTTCCTCCCCTCCTTTTCACTTCCACCCTACCCCTACCTCAGATTTTACAGGTTCATTTTCCTTTAGTTTGCTTAGGCCTTCTTCCTTTTTTTTTTTCTCTTTTTTTTTTTTTTAAATAATCCTACCTCTGTCTTCCTCTCCATGAAATTCTTTTTATCACTTCCTCTTTAAATTCCTCAACCACACTTTCAGCAGGGATAAAAACTGCCCCTTACACATTCTGTCATTTCTCTTCAGCTTTCTTCCCGCTTGCCAAACTCCATTCTTTGTAACATCACCTTTCAATTTCTTTCAAAGAGAAACACATGCAATTGAGGCGCTCTTCTTCTTACTTAAATAAAACATGGCTATTTTCAAACACTTACTGACTGAACAAGGTTTGTATTAAAGTTGTTTCACAGCAGGACAGAATAAAATCAGCAGACTATTACTACAAATGCAGTTCAAAAGACAAAAAATTCAGAAAACAGTTTCTCACAAAGTACAGAGGCTGCTCATGTAACTAACCCACCAAGAAAATACTCGAGGTTTATCTATTTCTTTTCCCCTCCTCCACGGTGTGTAGCTGAAGAAGAGACCATTTTCACATACTCCTCTTGACAGAATTTGATTTCTCAGGCTTTGCTGTACCTAAAGTCACCCACCCTACCAACTTCAGCATACCCATATACAATTGCATAGTTGAATTAAGCTTTTCACTCTAGCAAGAGTTTATCAAAGAGCTTTTTTTCTTACTGAAGCATTTTTGCCTCAAACAGACAGACAGTCCCTTTCTTCCAGCTCCACAGAATACTACATCCAGCCAGTTGTGAAGCCCAGCATTTCAAGGGCACGTGGAGAAGGAATTGGTTTGGCTTTTTTGCAGATACATCATCTTCCATGCAATTCCTCATACTGCTTGTTAGGACTTCCACTAACCTAAGACACTGAATTTATTGTTCAATGTTTTAAAAAAAGGTACTACACAAACAAGGAAGATTTATTTTAAACATAACTCTACAGGACTGAAAATATTTATCTACCTTAAAGGAAAGCATGTGTCTTCATGAAAACTCATATCCATCAGCCGGCTCTAATGACTTTACCGACATGCAGAGCTAGCACAGAGAAGGACAATTTGATACTGTTATCACAGAGAAGAACTTTCTACACTGCACTGAAATTATGACTACTCCCCAGAAAAGAACTCACTCACATGAGCTGACCTGTGCTTGGCTGCACTTGACACAAGAGCCCACACCACTGTGAGGAGACAGCAGACATCATTTGAAGGGGGTTGGAACTCAGAAGAGCTATGCTTCAGTTTTCTTTCCAAAGAAGCTGCACGGACCCTCTGAGCCTGAAGGACTCAACACTGCCAACACCTCTCACAACACAGTACAAGATCGAGCCTGTACACCTGTCCTACAATCAACAGGATGGCACTGTGGCACTGCATTTGCCCGAAGCACCTTTAATCGCTTTACATCCCCAAAATTACTCCGTAGAGGTACTATATGAAACAAGTAGCATTGAAAAACCCCAGACAGCTGTGAAACGACACAGAGTAACACAATAATATCAAACTCCTCATTATTTCCAAATCTTGGAACTCTAACAAGATTTAAGTTTCAATGTGATCTTGGTTGTCAATGAACTTGGGAAAAAAGGCACTGAAGCATCAAGATGACTATACAAAACAAGGTAAAGTTATTTTACCATTTCATATTGGTTTGACTGTTTGTATCGCACAGTCTACTTTTTAATAGGTGTTTATTGGTCTTTCCTGAAGAGTCTGATATGTATTCCTCTTTGCTGAAGAATCTGATATGTACTGCTGCAATATCACACGCCTGGAAGAAAATTCCCATTTCAACTACCAAATTGTTTGGAAACATACTAACCAGTGGAAGATACGTCTTTTTTTTGGCCTGTGATCACCCTGTTCACTTTCAAGTAATGCACCTCATTAACCCTGATAATTAACAAGGTTATTCTCATCACATAAAAGGTTTAAGTTCCTCTATTAAGTCATTATTTGAATTTGCACTGCTATTGAGATGATGAGCCTATTCTGGATTTAATTTCACATAACAAGACGTTTTTCTTTAAAGATCCCAATTATTATCTTTTTTTCAAGTCACGGCATACAATTTCCTAGCTGTGTATGCTACATGATGGTAGACCTACTGGATTAAGGAATGGATAGTATGCACACAGAAACCAAACAAAATCCAAGTAGAAAACCTAGAAGGGGTCAGGCAGCAATGCAAAAAGGCAGCAAAATTAGAAAAGAAGGGATCTGACAGCAGCATAGCTGTGGCAGCAGAAGCCAGAGATATCTGAAAAATGAGAATAGGACCAAAGTTACAAGGGGATACACAGAACTTTAGAAAAGACTACAAGCAGGTGGATCAAATCCTAGCTGGACTATTCCAGTAAGACACCACAGGCTACAGAGAAACTTCCAATTCCCATACTCTTCACACCAGAAGTGCACGTTTGGGGAATTTTCATCCTAGATCACATGTAAGGTTTCTCAGGACTGCCTAATAAAATCTAAAAATCTAATAAATGCTTTAATTTTTGCATGTAGGTGTTCCTAGCACATGAACTTGCTTCTTCCACATGAGAATAGGCAGTTGTCTAAAGCCAGACAGTTATTCTGAGGACACTAAAAACAGTTAATTGCAGCAGTCATATGGAAATCCCACATCAAATATAAAAACCAAAATGACAGTTTATCTCATTATCCATGCTGACATGATACTAGTTGATGTGAGCTGTACCTAACAAACATAAGGAATACTAATAGTACAGAAAAATTAGTCACATTTACTCAGAGATTTAATTATGTAGGTTTCATTGTCAGCAGAACTGACACCAGAGCATCCAAGTGCATTGAATGTAAATATCTAGAGGTGTCAAATGAATACCCAAGGTTTTGCAAAGAAGTTCCTTTAGCACAGAATTCAGTCGCTATTAAGTAATAGTAACAACAGTAATATAATCCTAATACAATTATATTATATATAAAAATATAATAATTTTTAAATGCTTTAAACGTTGGAACAGACAAGAGAACTTTCTGTCATGACATGAGAATTACCACAGCTCTGACTGGGTCAAACACTAAAACAAAGCAAGTGCACAGAGTTAAGGTCAGCTGTCAGTCCCACACAGGAGATTTTCAAGCGCTGCTAGTTTGACCCATCCACCCACCTTAAAAGGGTGCCATTCATTTAGCATACATATTCCAGAAAGCTTCATTTTTTGTATTTTAAAGTACTCATTGCTAAATCTTGTCACAAGTGCTTAGCAGTGTGAAAAAAACATTAAATTCTTCCCATGAAGAGTGTCAAAAGTGCTGTGAAATATTCAGAATAAACCCACCATGCAAGTATAATCAGCACAACAACTCCTGCAGGAATTATCAATTTGCAAATCTCCCAAACACCTAAAAAGGGTAAGAAAGTTGTGAAGAATATAGCGGGGTACTCATGAATGAGCCATATACTGGATTTTCTTTTTAGAGTCTAAAGCAAGTAACCATTCTTCAGCAGAATGAAGACAAAATTATGCACATGAGATTAATAAAGAAGGTAATAGAGGGCAATATTTAATCATCATGACAGCTTTATGTAAGTTTGGATGAGACTTTTGGTCAGGAATACTAGACACCAGCAGGGTTTTCAGTATTATTAGGAAGCATCATCACTGCATCTCCAAACACACCCTTTACATGTACTTTGAAAGCTGGGAAATGCACCTCAATGCTCACAGGTTATCCAGTGCTATATTTGTCAGTTAACACACTCCATTTTTTCTTTTCAAATTGTGGTTTTGCAGTTGAAACCAGTGCCCTGAGAACAACAAACCTGTCAGTTTCATTGCCATTAAATAGCGTTAGAGTGAGGAAGGAAACAAGATGCCCACAACACGCATCTTCACACCCCCCACACCCAGCAGAGTCAGGGACAGAACCCCAAACAGACGGGTTTGTTTTTCAACATGAAGTTCTAAGTGTTCAACTACACTTTTTTTTTCTTTTTTTTTTTTTAAACAAACATTGAAAATAACAAGAGTGGTTTTGGCATTGCTTTAATCAGTTTAAACTTGAAGACAGGAACTCCAATTAAAATCTGGATCTCTAGCTGTAAGAAACAGCTAATTAGTTCCCAACTTTTTAATGAAGTACTGTGGCAGCGTCCGTATTAGCTGTTCAGTATTAATAAGGAAATGTTCCGCGAGATAAGCTCATTCTCTCAGGCAGTCCATCAGGTTGTATATATTTACTCAAATCCACGTCATTTTCATAGGGATTTAAGAAAACACACTATAATAAGTAACAGGATTACAGATCTCCATACACAATAATTGAACTTGGCAGCATTTTTAACAGAGAAGGAGAAATACAAGGCAGCCCATTACCTTTCCGTTAGGTAACTGAAATTGCACTAGGGTTGTGTTTCCCTCCCTTTGATTAATTGCTGACCACAACTTGCAAATACAAGAAAGATGGGGAAGAAGTGAGAGAAGGCATTTTAGGCTTGTGCTCGCCTGAAGTCTGGACAAAAAACACGGGGTCAGGGAAAAGTGAGGAGAACTGTCAGGTTAAGAGGAAGCTTGGCTAGATTGTCACAAGGCATGCTGACAGGGCTGGAAGCCTGAACACCTTCATTCACATTTCCACAGCTTTTACTGTCTCATTTTACAAGGGCTGGGAAATTGATTACAAACAAAGGACAACTTCGCCCACCTTCGCAAGGCAGGATTTCTCAACCCAGGTTTCTTCTTGTTACCAAGTCGCTACACACCACACTTACTCGGGAGACCCGTAACATCAAGGCAGCATTTATCCCGGTGTTAAACTGAAGAGGATGTGAAATTGTCCCTGGCGGGGTGCGAGGTGGCTGGGGAAGGGCTTTCGGAGGAACGGGCGCTGCCCGAGCGGAGATGCCCGCGG
>NW_010258830.1:0-1406 GCF_000690775.1 Eurypyga helias
CCCCCGGCCGCCCACCGCCTGGAGAGAGAAGGTAAAAAGAACCCCCGCACACCCCCCTCACCCCCCACATCTTCTTTTTAACCCCTTGGTGCGTCGTTTTGAGCCGGTGTCCGTGGCCTTGCGCCAGTTTGTATGTGGAGATATTTATGCGAAACGTTTTCTCTCAGCTCCTTGCCAGCTGTTCCGCATTTTCCAGCTGCCACTTCGGTTTGAAATGATGGACTGTGCGGATCTCAAAGAGCCTTTTAGTCCAAGGTAGGGCTGGCTGTCCGCTGGATACACAGTGTCAGGTTTTAGGGGTTACATCTCCAAGGGTTATTAGGTAGCAACCCCCAGCAGAACACTACTCACCGCTTCCCGCTTCATTTTCAAGGCTCAATAAACGCGGGGTTTTTTTGTTTGTTTGGTCTTTTTTAAGCTTCAGCATGCAGATTTCATTTCTTCTGTGCGCGTGCTACACACAAACTTGGAAGCACAGTTTTTCCCCGGCCGGTTAAATCAACAAACGTTTTTAAGAGGGCACGGCACCCCCTGTTCTGTGCGTGATGGAGGTGCCTGTTTTGAAACCGTATTAAGTCCGTGGAATAGTGAGAAATCACCAAGTTTCTCTGTGTTGCAGAATTTGTTTTGATGCGGTGTTCAGCGAGATTACGGATTGAAATCTGCAAGAGCTGGCCTTAAGTAGTTTGAATATTTGTGCAATTGCATTGTAATTTGGAAAGGTGCCTCCCTGATTGATTCCTATAATTATTTCATTTAGGTCCTTTATTAAAAATTAATAATGATCTGACAGTTTCTTAATTACATATGTCATGATTATTTTGAAGGAAGACGGATGCAGTGTTTTAAAAGTAAAGCAACCTTAAAACGTAAAAATTGCCGTGTCCGCGCCACTGCGTTTCAGCTGAGGGAATATATATTAAAAGTAATGGTGAATGAGTTTAGCAGTGTAAACTGTAGGCAGCCTCCCGAGAGTTTGTTTATATAAGGAAGGTTTGGGTTTAACTAGCTAGTATGTAAATACTTTCAGTTTGGTGTATAGCCCAATTCTAAAAACATAAATAATAGTAACTATGAGGGAAGGCTATTTTAAGGGGGAGGATTATTTCTTTAAAAGCAGGATTATGTGATTTTGAATGAGTAAGAAGAATGAGTAAGGAAAGGACTCCCTCAGTGTACATATATTCTTTGAAGCAGCAGTGGGAGAAAAAAAAAAACTATGGCTTAAGGTGCCTCTATGAATGCACTCTCACATTCCGATAATTGCACATGGTTTTCAGTGGGACATGCTGTTTTCCAAAGCGTTTCTGCGGAAGTACTACGAAACAAAGACATCACCTGCGTTTTCCTGCTGAAGTGGAGTCGTGTTTTTGTCTTCAGAGGGAGTGCAGAGGCCAGGACAGCGT
>NW_010258830.1:1437-26785 GCF_000690775.1 Eurypyga helias
TTTGTCTGGAGAAGGAGTGCAGAGGCCAGGACAGCGTTTACTGCCATAAGTAATCTTCAGTTGTGAAAGACAGGTTGTACGTTTTCAAACAGAAACACGTTTTGTAACTAAGAAATTGAAGTATCAGTGGTTATAAGTAGTTTGAGAACAGGTGTTAGAGAAACCAAAATACTCCAGTCTTGAGATATCATTGCAATTTGTTCATCTTGCAGATTGCTTGATTTTTTTTGAACAAGATAAATGTGTGCATTTGATGCTGGCCCATGAAAGTTTCAGTTACACTTCCTGCCTCATTTTAGGGAAAGCTGTTCCATTACCTGCACTCCGTAGCGTGTGTGAATTTCATCCTGCGTATTCAAGGAAGGAATGGCGTGTTTTCGTGTGGGGGAGTGCTAGTGAAAAGTTAGTCATCTTTGCCCGATAAATAAGGAATCTGATGGTTATTAAAGCAGGATTTATTTGGAGTTATGGAAGGAAGCAGTTTAATGATTAGTGTTGCCTGCACTCAGCTGTATGGAGACAGTAATGTACAAAGAAAAAGCAGACTTGAAGGAAAAGTGAATCAATGAGTCATGAAATCCTCAGGAAAACCTTAGTAATGGAATGTTAATGCTTTTAGACTATAGTAGATTATCTTAAAAGTCAGACTTTTCTCCTTTATGCAGTTGTTGTAAATCCCTAGCTAAAGAATACTTTGAAGAAGGCTTTAGTTTTTCTGGCACTCATATTCTGTAGTCATTCTGATTGTTTTGGAAGATTCAAGAAATTTTCTGCCAACTTGCAGTTAGGCAATTAAAATGCTAAAATGACTACGGAGGAAGCTTTTTATTCAACAAAAGGTTCAGCTGTAATAATGATTTCAAGTTGTCTTTTAACCGTAGGTTTTATAGAAGTCCTCCCTTTAGACTTTGTCATTTTTATAAGGGAATTGATTTGTTATAGTTTAAAACCAAATAAAATGAGACAGAATAAACAAAAATAGGGCATGGGTGCTGCTGCAAACTTTTCAAGTTCTTTCAGTGCATTTTTCATCTTTACTTTTATTTGATAGGTCTGTGAAATAGAGCTGTAGACTGGCAAAGACTTTAAATGAAATTTCACACTTTGATGATTTTTTTTTAAACTTTGATATATTGACAGCAAAAGGAGCTGCAAAGCTTTTATATAACTTGAGCAGTAACGCCAAGCAGCAGTCAAACGTCTCTGTGCATTTGTGTTTAACTGCAGAAGAAAAACATGTCCATGGGCAGTAGAGGGTTCTTATCAACTCCCTAATCCCAGATCCCAGCAAACCTTGAGGGCATGCCTCAGATCTTGCTGAAATCATTGTAGACTCTCACAGTTTGCAGATTAAATATGCTATGTGTTCCTGGCTCCAACAACAGTTTTATGAGCTCACTAAGCTTCCTGTTTTAAGATCCCTTTCTGAAGTTTTTAGGAGCTGCTAAAGGCGATGCTGTCTATGGCGAGTGGTACTTGTTAATTTAGAGACACTTTAGGTATTTCATTCTGTCTGTAAAATAGCCAAAATTGCTATTTTGAAATTGGAAGTCGAGTTGTGCTAAAAAAAAAAAAAAAACAGCCCCTTTAAAGGGGGATTCTTGTTGTTTTAATGTGTTTGTCATCACACAAGGTTACAGAGTTTACAAGAGGCTTGATTTGGTTTATGGGGGCTTGACTTTGACTGGGCTCTTGAAAAGGAGACTCAGTTGTAACTCTAAGCACAATGCAGCTTTCAGTCCATAATTTCTGAGCCTCTTTTAACCAATTGTATTTGTAGCAGCTCATTAAACATACCTTTGAAGTTCTCATCCTCCTTTAAGTGTCAAAGAAGGGAAAATGTATTCTGCCAAGGGTGGATTTCAGTGAATCAGGTAGTTAACCCTGGGATTTGTTGACCCTTCTGAACGAATGGTGTCGCACCTCAAGTTCTTTTCTGGCTGCTGAATAGTTAACTCCTATGTTTTATTCACTGTAATCATGTTTATGTATCTGGTGTAATAGTTTTAATTAAAAAGGAAAATACTTATTGTCCAACAACATGTGTCACGTTATTCCCCAGAGAACTTGAGCCAATTTTGTGCTTAAAGGTTATTCAATGAATGAAATTTTGAAAGCCCATTTGTCAAGGTAGTGCAGGGTTTCTGTTAGTTTTCAACCCCCAAATTCATTGTCTGCATGGCCCAGTCATTAGTCATCAGTGTATTAGTGCTGCCTTCAGGCAATGCTGCCCAGCACTTCTTCACACCATTATAGCTCTAAAAGTGTGCTCTGCCGACTTGTAGAATTGCTGCTCTGATTTCCGCTTGGCTGGGTTTGAGGTAAGTCCCCTCCCTACCTTCCAGCTCACTCTAATCCCTGCTTTCTTTTAAGGCTGCTTTCTGCAGAGGTTTAGGGGAAAACTTTCTTAAAGATTGTGCTGGCATCACACTGCGGTTTTGTTGTGGTGTACGCTGCACATATAAATTGTACCTGCATTACCTTGAAAAGGTATTAAGTTGGCTGCTGATCTGAAGAGGCGGTTTCTCTCTCTTTTTAAGAACAAAACAAGAAACAAGACAATACATTGATCTAAAAAATGCCTGCAAGATTATTCTGATTACAACAAGGGGCAAACTAATTGGGATAGAATGCGTTTGTCTCCAAATAGTTGCTGCGTGTCGGAACTGATAATATCAGAATCCGCTACCAAGAGATCTGATTGAATCATTTTCTTAGCTGAAGTTTCCACTCTAATGTCAAGCTATTTTCTTTTGCACTGATTACCAAGACAATTAATCCTTTCGGGGTTTTTTTTTTTTTGGATGGTGCTCAAAATTCTGCTGTATTCTTTAGGTACCTGATATTTAGGTCAGGGTTAAAGGACCCAGCTAACATTTTGGTGGTTTGGAGCTTAACCTCCACCATATATGTTTGCTGCTTCTTACCATACTCTTGTTTTCTATTCATGCAAATCTGTTAATGACAGGAAAATCAACTGTGTGTAAAACATGCTTCATCCAGCTGCAGAGAGAATGAAGCCTTCATTGGATAAGTTGTATGAATACCTGAAGGCAAATAGTCAGAAACACGGGCCGAGTTAGTGTCACTTCAGTACGTCTCCTGTTCCGAACCGCGTCTATTAATACGAAATCCTAGAACCACCGATTCTCAGCTAACAGGACTTGTGGTTTGGTGTGGTTTTGCTTGGCTCTTCAATTCACTGTGAATGTGTGTTTTTTTCTGGGAAAATAAGACGGCTGTATAATTCTGTGATTACACTATTTGAACAGGGATAGTGGGTTGTGGAGTAAATGATACTGCAGCAGTTCAGAGTTGTCCCATTGTATCTTGTCAAGTTACAAAAACGTGAAGGAATCGTGATGTAGTTTTACTGCTGCTATGAGACAGGTGTAAAACCTAAAGTAAACTGTAAAAGCTGAAGAAAAAGTTTTATAAAGTGCCTTTCACACTTGAGGTTCTTCCTGGATATATGGAGCTTTCCTAACTCTTTTACGTGTTAAAACATCTGTGTTGGGTTAGAACGTGAAATTCTGAATGAAGGCATCTTTAACCTGAGAGTATGCTGAGGATATAGACGGGTTGGAGCGAGTCCAGAGGAGGCCACGGAGATGCTCCGAGGGCTGGAGCCCCTCTGCTATGGGGACAGGCTGAGAGAGTTGGGCTTGTTCAGCCTGGAGAAGAGAAGGCTCCGGGGAGACCTTATAACACCTTCCAGTGCCTGAAGGGGCTACAAGGAAGCTGGGGGGGACTTTTTACAAGGGCCTGGAGTGACAGGACAAGGGGTAACGGGTTTAAATTGAAAGTGGGGAGGGTTAGATTGGATGTCAGGAAGAAGTTCTTCCCGGAGAGGGTGGTGAGGCACTGGGACAGGTTGCCCAGAGAAGCTGTGGATGCCCCATCCCTGGAAGTGTCCAAAGCCAGGCTGGATGAGGCTTGGAGCAACCTGGTCTAGTGGAAGGTGTCCCTGCCCATGGCAGGGGGGTTGGAACTGGATGATCTTTAAGGTCCCTTCCAACCCAAACCGTTCTGTGATTCTGTGAATGGGACTGGTGATCAAAACATGGCACTTTCAAAAACATTCTACTTGATTCCTTTAATCTTGTTTTAAAATGCTAATTGTAAAATATGGAATACTGTCTTTTCTACTTTCATTTGCATATCATAAGTTGGAAAGAGAAGGCACATCTTCGCAGTAGATGTATATTAAACATATTCTTCCTTGAGCTCAGTTCCTGTACAGATTACCACTGATATACAGGTCTAGTTGTGATCCTAAGAAAACTTTCATCTGTTGGGACTGATGAGATACAGCAAAAAGTGTGAAAGAAGTGGTCATGCCACTGGAATTCACGTTTAATTCTGGTGCTCTAAATTAGCATATTTCACCATTTTTCTGTGGCAGCTGTAGTGACTTCTTACTGGGTGAACTAAAGAAATCGTGATGCAAAGTGCTTGCATTACAGATGTTTGTAATTTGCTTTACCAAGCTGTTTGTGACCAGACTGGCAAGAAGGGAGAGAAGAAAACATCCTGCATCATCACCATAAGCATTCCTAGTGCTCCCAACAGCATCAGCAGAGGAAGTCGTAGGGAATGTTATCAACGCAGCAAGTCTTGCTGCTTGCTCTCTTCTGCATATTCCCGTCCTTTCAGGTCTAGAGCACATGAATGCCTGAAGTCAAGTTTCATAAAGTCAGTGTTTTCCAGAAGGAAGCCACTGTGCCGTTAGTTAAGTTTGGTTTGGATTGAGTGCTTCTGGATTCCTGAAGATTGGGGTAAAAACTGAGTGTAGGCTTGGTAGGGAAGTTTGAAGTGTCACCACTCATTTTAACCTATTGCTACAAACAGTAAAGTCCACAGGAGTTTCATTCCTCCCCCCCCCCCCCCCCCCCCTAATTCTTTTACAGCTAATCTTACTTTGACATAATTATTAGAGTTTTCCTGCTGCAGAGTTTGGAGCACAAGGACGTGTAGGATTGCAAAACAAGCAGTAACACAGCTTACTCTGAATTTTCTAGCAATATTGGGCAGTTTAATTGGCAGGAGTTTTGATTTCTTAAGGGTAAATGCCTTCCCTTTTTTAAACCCATTCACCTCCCCAAATATATTTACAGTTTTGGAGACTTGAAAAATAAGTGGTGCCTTTTTTTTTTCTTTTTTTTTTTTTGTTAAGAAATAACCTTTGCTCTTTCCACTGTTTGTATTTAAGTAATTCGTGAGGGTCAAAATGAGGAATAAAGAAACCCAAGACCATGTGATTAAAATAACAAATGCTTAGATGCAGAGTTAATGACCTGGTTTGTTTGGTTTTGGTTGCGGGTTGGTTTTTTGGTTTTGTTTTGTTTCTTTCTTGTTTGTTTTCACATTAAAGTTCAGCTGCTTACTCTAAAGATTCTCAGATAATGAATGGATTATGAATCTTTACCTCAGAGGATACATCATACCAGAAATGTAAAGCCACAAGATCTCTTCTAAGTTCTGGCTTTGTGTTGCATGTCCCCACACAACAACTTCTGTGAGGGATGGACTGGTTGGATATGGGCGGTTTGACCCAAATTCTTCAGTGTTTTCTTACCCAGTAAACAGAATTTAATGGATAGAAGTACGAATCACTTCTTTGCTGGTGGAAAGCTGGTTTATTTAGATACAGAGTTTAAGCTGTTGAAGTAAGAGTAAAAACATTTAATTGGGGTTATACTTAACAGCTTTCAAAATTCCGTAACCAAAGTAGAGATGATCTGCTGGAAAGAGTAGGAGGGTGAGGTGTACTAAAAGCAACGGAGCTGCTGCCTCAGTAGAAAATGCCACTTACTGAGCCTATTGTATGTGCATGTCTTAAACTTAATTTTCCGAAGTTTGGGTAATCCAGTTTATCTGTAGCAGCGAGGTGTGAGCAAACGTAATTCCTCTGGGGTCGAGCAATTATTACTCTTGGTGAGAAGTTCAGTGTGGGCCGTACAACAGTTTCTCACTTAGGGTCTTAATCACGAGGATGCTAATAGCACTGCTTTGCCTAGCTGATTGCCTTTGTGTTTGTGATCCTGCCTTACTGTTGCTCTTTAACCTGTCAGGAGCAGATCAGATCGTCATTAAACGGGCCTCAGGTGTAGTTGGTTTTCAGTCTTTATGGGGGGAAGAAATCAAAGGAATGCAACATGGGAAAAGACAGCAGATAGTAATGAATTTGGAAAAATTGTATTAATACATGTGATACCCTGTAACTTGGGGTATTTTTTAATTTCAAACCAGATTTAGGACAGGGATGCAGTTAGCAACCAGTGCATTTATTGATCACGCATGTAACTTAAATAAAGATGAGTAATGTGAGGTGTAGGAGACCTTGTTTCCCCAACGTTGTTGTGGTTTTATAGACACTGGATGTAAGACTATTATTTGTGCTGTTTGTATCGGTCTCAGTCTTATTTTGACCAGCTGTCTCAGCAGGGAGGAATCTGAACAAAATTTACCCAGGAGTAGTTAATAGGGGCTGCAGAGTTCTGGTTTAGCTTACACAGAATTGAGAAAAGATAAAACTATTTTAAAAATGTACAGGATTTAGATTAGTTCCTATAGCTGTTACAGAGATGGGGAGATGGCCCAGGAGGCTAATGTTGCACCCAAAGGTATTTCTTCAGGTGTCTGAGCACCTCTGGTTTTCAGCAAATACCGTCAGGGGTAACTTTGTCCGTGCAGCGGGACTGATGGAAAGCAATGCTGAAATGTAGGTGTGTTTCGGAAGTTAATTGTACCTGAATCAAGCCTGTATGAATCAGCGTGAAAGAGCTCCCATATAACAGCGTGAGATTGTCTCATGTAAATTTTGCATTTGGATGTATCTGAACAAGACAGATTTTTTTTTTTTTTTTAATCCTTAAATAATCCCAAGGAACGGAATAACCCGTTTTGATAAAATGGATAAAGGACCCTTTATGGTTGAGAGAGACTGTAATTTCCTGATTGTTTTTCATGCCTCCCCTTGTGTTTTTCACTTTCATGCAGTCGCGCTGTTCGGGATGGAGTATATCCCCAAAGACCACTTCCAGTAGTGTGGATCAAAGTAGTACCTGTGAACACCCCAACTACCCAGAGTCATTTCTGAAAAATTAAACATGCTATGTTTGCTTGCACGCTGATTGGGGCACTCTGGTTGCTGATAGCAATCAGTATGAACTTCCCTACTGCTGATGTAATGATGATGAATGCTGTGACACTGCTATTTCAGACAGCTCTTCTCAGCGGATGCAAAACACTTGTTAATGAATCGGGTACAACTACAGCAGCATCGAATAAAACAGGGAAAGGGATTTTTTTTTTTTCTTTTTTAAATCCAAAACATTGAAAGATACCCTCTCAAAAATATATAGCAAATACAGGCAGAAGAAGGTTTAAGTTTGCAAGAAATATAAACCAGTCTAACATGCAAATTGAGAATTTTAGAAGCTGATTCCTGCCCAAGCTCTTAGGCTGAAGCAATTAGTCAGAGAGCCTCTTCCTATGAATAAAGTTTTGCGTGATCTGGTCTTTTAAACTAACGTATGCAATATCGATGAAATGATTTAAAAAGTTGTTCAGAGTGGAAAAAGATCACTGGGCTGAAGATTTCTTGGAAAATCCAAGTGTGTGTTCAGAAAGGGTTACGTTTCCTGCTCTTCCAGGCACAGGGCTGCTCTACTGGTTTTGGTTAGTTGGCACTGTGAATAAATGAATGAAAAGTTTTTGGTTTTTTTTCTCCCCGTTATATTAATATGATTATTTTTACTACTGTGAGGCGCAGTTTATGATGACCATACATAAGGGCCAGAAATTATATCATCTCATCTTGCCTGAAAGAATTTTTTTGTTTGAAATACATTTCCAACATGTTGTCATTTGTTGACACTCCTTTTAAAAGAGGTAGTTTTTCTCAGTTAACTTGTTCATTCCAGTAGCTTGTCCCTAAAATTCCTCCAATATAGTAAGCTGTTGGTTTACATGTATGGTTTGAAAAGGAGGCACACCTGCAGGCAGGTTGCTGTTTTGAGAGGGATTAGGTTTAAAATGGGGATCTGGAATTAATTGTGCAGTGGGTTCAGGCTTTAGGGAAATTACAAAAGGTTCAAGCATGGTTGAATGGGAAAAAGCCATGAATGTTTGCTTTCAGGAAGGAATGTTTATCCCTCTATTTACCTATGAAGGTTCAGGCTTTCGCCCATATACTGTTATAGCATTTTCTTGCCATTCATATGCACATGGAGATGTTGGACAGCTGACAGAAACTAGCTTTCTGGTTTCATGAAAGCAGAACTCCTTGCTGCAGAGCAGACACATATTGTCTCAGGCCTGGGGGCAGGAACAGGGAAGTCACTGACCCGCACGCCTGGAAGAGCTGTGTACACCGTCGTATAAACCGCTTGGTAGTTAGTGTGAAGACGACGTCAGCCTGGCTGGTTTTCAGCGTGGTTTTCGATAGGGATTAGCAGCCAGAGGAAAGAAATCTTCACATCGCCCAGAACTTTTTTTTTCTTGGTAGACTGCAATTCTCGTATTTCAGTAGAATTTTCTTCAAGAAAATAAAAATCACAGCCAAAATTATGCAGAATGATTCTAGGAGATGTGTGTGTCTGGTTTGTGTTTTCAACTTGGGCTTAGGTTTGTCTTCAGGAAAAACAAAAGATTCTTGGTGCACCATATTGCTTCCCAGCTGACTGTTTCCCTATGGAGCACGCTTGGCCAAACGTACCGAAACACGTACCTCTGATTATTGGTCCTGCCATCTCTCCTGGCTTTCCTTGCTTTCCCAGCCACGCGTGCCACTGTGTAGTTGACGCAGCACTGGAGTGTAACTGGAGCCGCTGGAATTCTTGCCACACGTGCACGGGTTGGGAGCAGAGGAAGGAAGGCACGGGAGGAAACGTCTGCCGCGCCGGGGCCGTCGGCTCGTGGCGCAGGGTGTAGAGCCGAGTATGGAATTTTACTCCTGCGGTGTTGCCTCTCGCATGCTGACATGAATAAAAGCAGCCTTCTGTGTGTAAGCTAAGCAGACGTGAACCAGAACAGGTACTGAGAGCAGATGTTTATATTAACTCATTGCCAATTCTACAATTTTCTGACCAGAAATTCACTTTAAGCTTGTCCGCATGAGGTAGTGTAAAATGGAACTGATAAAGAGTGGCGGGAAATGCGGAATTTTTTCTGCTAGTTTTCCCTGCATTAAAGAAAACAACCCCAAAGCACCAGAAAAATCTCACTGGTAGGCTGTTGGGGGAAAGAAAAAAAACAATAGCCAAGATAGTGGTGGATGCCACTCTGCGCAGCCAAGTGTTGCTCTTGAATTACAGATGATCCAATGATGCTTTTTAGGAGATGAAAGCAGTGTTAACTCCTTACAGTGCCTTCATCTCCTTCCTTTTCTAAGCAGTGGTAGGATCAGGTTGTAATGGAAGCCCTGCCCTGCCGTGGTGGAGAGGGGATGGAGGTGGAGAGACGTGAGGGCTCGTACCCACCCAGGTGTCTGCAGGGCAGGAGGTGCTGGAACCGCTGTAGATACCCGTCATCATTTTGGGGACCTCAGCCTAAATGTTTCATGCCACTCCGCTGGTCTTTGTGCAGTGGGGGCAGAGTATGTGACTTCTTCTTTCTAGTTGAGTAGGGAGCATAATTCTTCCCGGAGAGGGTGTTGAGGCACTGGGACAGGTTGCCCAGAGAAGCTGTGGATGCCCCATCCCTGGAAGTGTTCAAGGCCAGGCTGGATGAGGCTTGGAGCAACCTGGTCTAGTGGAAGGTGTCCCTGCCCATGGCAGGGGGGTTGGAACTAGGTGATCTTTAAGGTCCCTTCCAATCCTAACCATTCTATGATTCTATAAGTGTTTGCTTTGATGAGTTTTAGCCAAAACAAAGAGGCTTGTCAACTGAGGAAAGGAGAAAATGGGGGACAAATCCTCCAGTTTCCCCCTCCAAGCTCTCACACAGTTAAACTCTTTGATGTAAAAGAAGATACTGCCTGAATAGCAGAATCAGCCCTTAAAAGGCAAAACAGAAGAAAAATAACCACAACTGAATCATAGAATCATAGAATGGTTAGGGTTGGAAAGGGCCTTAAAGATCATCTAGTTCCAACTGAAAATGTACAGCTTCCTGAATCGCTGCAGAGAGAGCACAGAAAGTTACTCTTTGGAGAGAATCTGAAGTAACTCAAAGCAGGGTGGTCAGATCACAGGAGGGTACATCGAAGGGCTGCCTCACGCAGTGGCTGGAGGCTGGGTAGAGGCGGATTTTGGTGTTTATTGTGGCCAGGGCTGTTGTACAGAGGGAACAAGCATCAGCATGGGGCGAGCAGCTTGGCAGCAGTGCCAGCATCCCCCCAGTTTCCGCCAACACAATGGACCGAAGATCCAGGTGCTGACCAAAGCTGTGGGTGCTTTTGCATGAGTTGTGCGAGGGGAAAGGGAGGAATCGCGGGAGAAATTTGGGAAATTTGAGAAATTTGGTGCTGTTTACAAAGCTCGTGTGAGATCTCGAGGAGGTTTGTGTGTTGCCAGGTAGCAGCGATGGCTGTGGCAAGCTGAGTGTTGGTAGATCTCTCCTTCATTTTTGAAGACACCTGACGTTCCCCTTCATGTTCTGGTAGGGAGTCGTTTCACAGATGACGGTAATATTTATAGCACTTTCACAGGTTGGTCTTGCAAGTACTCTTAGAAGTACCCTACCATAGCCAGCAGAGCTTTGTTATTCCTGTTTTATGCAAGAAAGGATCTCAAGGGAAGAAAAATGCCTTGCTGAAGGTTACACCAGTAGGCCGGTGGCAGAGGGTGTCTGATATCTAAGTCCAATTCCCTGGCTGTGCTGCCTGGCTAAATAATGATTCATTTAGTGATTGGGCTCGTCTTTGATCCCTACTGTATAACAATGGGGCTTTGGAGTGTTTTATTGTGCTGTTAAAAAGAACTCCTACTAGGGAGGTGGGAAGGGGAAGGTTTACTAGACAGCTGGTTTTGTGATGAATTGGCTTTGTAGCCTTTTTTTTTTTTTTTGGTTTTGGGTTTGGTTGGTTGTTTTTTTTTTTCGGCCTGTCAGAACTGGGGAGACAGGTTGCTAATTTAATTACACTTCATTATAGTTTATTTTGTGGCTTGTTTCAAAACAAGCCTTCGGTTTTTTTCACTCATTTAAATGTTCTAGAGCAGTGTGACTTCCTTCCGTTTCAGACCCCTTCAGCTAATGACTGCAGTGCTGCTTGGAGCTGAAAACACTCTATTTATTACTATTTTTTGTTGCTGTTGCATAGGATCGTGTTCAAACTACTGAAGTACCCAGGTACACTTCGGTTCTAAGCATGGCATGTGCTGAATATTGATTTGTGTGAAGCTTACTTGGGCAGGCTGGCGTGCATCAAGTTAAGCTGCAGCCCGGTGCTTGGAAAGGCTTGTGTTCTTCCCAGCCCAAGATCCCCGCAGTCTCGGGGCCCAGCATGGATACGCTGCTGCACGAGCGGCGTTAGCCTGTCAGAAGCTTGTGGGCTTCTTGGGTTTGTGTCAGGAATGTAAAAGCTCTGAGAATAAGGGGAAATGATCTGCAGGGTATATAATGAACGTACCGCGGGAGATGACACTGAGAACAACCAGGAAAGGCAGGATAACCAGACACACACCTCTGCAGAGTCTTCCGTTTTCGGCGTTTTCATGCAAAAGAAAGTGATCTCATTATCTGCTGCTAGAAATAATATTTGCCTTTCCCTGTGGTTTTCCAGGGTGTTGCTCCAATGCGCTTTTGTTTGAGTTAAGAGTTCTGAACAAACAAAGTGAGAGTCGTTTACAGGAGTGGGACAAGGTCTAGAGATAGGCAGGATAATTCTTGCTGCAGTGTGTTCAGGTAGTGTGAACACTGAAATTTAAATATTTGGCTTCTGTACTCAACACGAAGGTCTGTCTTGATTTCTTTTGCGGTGTTCCAAGGTGCTCTGGACATAGGAGAAAAATACGGGCTTCTTTTTTCCCCTGGGTCCTTGAAAACCCTACAGTCTTGAAAAAAATGGAGCTACCCGACAAGCAGCATAGTGGTTTGTGATGCTGATTCCTCAGGAATTTATGCATGCAAACATGATTTCATGGGCATCCAGAAATGGCCTGTGGACTGCTAATTCAGTTGTGCTGCAGGCTCTTCTTCAGGTGAGAGGTGTGAAAAATTTTGGGCTATGCTTTGGAACAGTAGTTAAAGTTTATGACTCTCTTGTTTCATTCAGATATTAGTACAAGGAGAGCTGAAGTAATGAGAAGTCATCATGGAGGCGCAGTCCCATAGCTCTACCACGACGGAGAAGAAAAAAGTGGAGAATTCCATCGTGAAATGCTCCAGTCGAACAGATGTCAGTGAGAAAGCTGTTGCCTCCAGCACAACTTCCAATGGTGAGTAACAGCAGGGATTTACTAGCAGCCAAACCTACAGTAATTTTATGTTCACTGCATTCCTTGTGAATTGAGCATTTGCACCTGGATCAGTGTTTGTTCTGAGGAAAGGCTAAAGAAAACGCGCAAGGGGGGGTGGTGGAGGTGGAAAGTGGTAGGATACAATAAGGCCTGTTTTGGCATCAGGCGTAATCTTTTTCTTCCAGATGTTCTAATTTGAGATATAAATGTGCTAAGTTATTTATTATAGGAAGTTCCTGGTTTTGGTGTTTTGGAAATTGTCTTGATTAGCCTGGCAGGGCCTGCGGTGCTTTGCATTTGGCCATTGAAATCTCTTAAACTAGTTAGTTAATTAGTTATTACAAAAGAGACAGAAGTGGTCCTGTCAAAATGAATGGCAAAAGGGTTTTGGGTTTTTTTTTTCTTCTCTTCTTTTACAAATAAACTTACTCCTCGAAAAGGGCTGCCCCCACCTCCCCAAAGTTCTTTAATGGCCAGGGACAAAACATCAAGCTAAGAGTGTATCCTCCCGTGAATTCATTTCCAAGTTGTGAATGTACAGCTTGTAGATTTACAAAACTGGAGTAGTTTGCTTAATTCTCCCCAGAGATTGCCTCACTTGACAATTTTGCACATTCTCTGCCTCTCTGGAGGGTGCGTAATCCCAACCCTGGCCCTTTCGTTGTTCAGTGTAAGAGGGCTGGGGTGTTGGTCCCTACTAACGCAAAACTCTCTTTACGTTAGGGAGGAAAATGGCTTGAAAAGGTGTGGGCAGATTTTTGACCTGTGGAGTTTTGATAGCTGCAGATTAACTGTTGGCTTTTGTAAATCAGTCTAGTAATAGTTAAAAACAGAAGATGCCTTGCTGCGTATTTTGGAGTCCTGGTGTATTCCTGGCAAAACATTTTCTGTTCCCCCTTTCTGCATCCATCGCACTCACTCATCTGGACTTGTGGTCCAGGTCAGGTTCTCGCTTTGATATCTTGAAGAAAGGTTTCTGCTTTCTCAAAGAAACATGTATCTCCCACTAGACTGAATAAGAAAATACATGGATCCTGCAGCCATACTGGAGGGGAATCTCTGTGGGTCAGTAAAAATTAGATGGCACATCTCCCAGTATCCTTCTGTGTGACTGGACTTCAGATTCAAAGCAAACTCAGCACCTGCTGACCTAGTAGTTGGAATTCATCCCCATGAGAGTATAGGAACTCTTGAGCAGCTATGGAAAAAGTTGCATCAGTTTTCTAAGGCATATGAAATCAGATCCTCAGCTGGTGTAAGTCAGCACAGATCTAGTGCTGTCAATAGAATTACAGTGGTTCACATTAGCTGAAGAGCTCCCCATTGTTTGTTTTTTTTTGTTTGTTTGTTTTTTTTTAATAATAGGATTTTCCACATTGGCCCAACTTTTTGAACAGATGCACACTTAAACACATGCGTATTCTTTGATGTGTCGGGGGTTTGTGCTCAAACTCGGTATTGGCACAAACCTCTGCCTGTTTGGGCTAGCTTTAACATTATCGTTAAACATTTAGATTCAGAGTTCTAAAAATAAAGCCTTCAAGATGTTTTTGCCTAATTCTGATACTGATTTACCCTGTTGTCAAATAATTTTCTCTGTGTTTCACCTATATCAGCTTTAATGTTAATACTAGCTCTGAACTACCTGCTTCATTCAAGAGGTGTATTACTGCATCTCAGGGGCTTCAAATTCCCAAGAGCTGGAGAGATTCTAAGTCTAATGAATGTCTAGAAATTTTTGTCACCGAAAATGTCTCCTATTAATGGGATGAGATGCTAATGTAGTACACATCCTGGGATCTGAGGCTTTGTTTGTTTAAGGTAATGACAGTTACCTTTGTGTTCAGTGTGTAAAGGTTGGTCTTGTTAGTCTTTGTGTTGAGGGAAGTCACCAGGTTCTCCAAGGTTTGGATTTCTAATCTACCTTCATGTATAACCAAGCAAACGACTTTCCAGAGACACAGGGTTGGGCTTCAAAGAGAGAAAAAAATTCCGTTCTTTCCTGGATATGAAAAATTTCCTCTTAGTGTAGAGACTTCATGGGGCGTGTAGCAAAACAAACACCAATACCAAAACTTTAGGTACTTGAACATGAGTTTTAGTGTTGCAATGTTTTAAAATTTTGCTTCTTGCAGATGTGATTGTCATGATAATGAATTTTGGTTACAAGGGCCAATTTGCATGAAAGCTGGAGCTTGCATCGCATTTGCATCTTTTGTTCTTTAATGCTGGGATGAGTATTACTAGGGGAACATCGTCTGTTGATATAAGACACCACTCCTCCAAAACAAGCAGCTTTTGTTGATTCAGTACCTCTTTTTTTGCAGAGGGCTGTGTTAATGTTAAATGGCTGTGATTTGCATTTGAATGCTCTGTTAAAAAAGGTAAGGTACTCTTAAAAACAACAAAAAGACCCGACTGATCCTTGCTGGTTGTGTCAGAAGACTCTGCTGTCGTTGCAGAGCAACATCTGCCTATTATACCAGTGTCACCTGCTAAGCATCTCTAATGTCAGTGCCTCTCTCCTTCTGGACAACCCACTAATTAGTAAAGTTTGCAGGGTAACATGTACTTGAGTGACAGCTGTCTGAGGTGTGATGTAGAAAGTAGCGTTTTCTCAGCAGCTCTGCTGTCTCATGAAGGAGTCAAAGCTTGGTTTGTAAATAGATTGAAAGCTCTTAGTTATGGGTTTTACACAAAGCTTACGAAGAAACAAAGAAAATGCCCTTATTTCAACAGCTCCCAAAAGTGAGTAACGCGCCCCGTAGCAGAATCTGTGTTAAAATGAATAGTGAGCATGGAAAACTCTTAAATCCTGTGGTGTGCCACCTGTTTATTGCAGAGCCTGGTGTAAAGCTAGGTGCGAGGGAAAGAAAGTGGGAAAGGGGACGTGGCAGGGCAGCTCATGTGTTGACCCTAACTCCACAACGCAAGTTCAGAGGCCAAGACTTGTGGGTGCCCCTTGGAGGGTACCAGCCGCGCTGCAGACACCAACGATAAGCGAGCAGGGGCTGTGGTTTACATGTCAGCCACTTCTGCCGGGTTCCTGTCCTTACTGAATACAAAACAAGATTTCTGCTGCACTCCTCTGACTGCGAACTGACAGTATGGCTAAGATGCTTGCACTGTGTTAGATAAGGGCCTGCCAGCGTTTCCATTATAAACCCCTAATTTCAGGGATTTATAACTAAGCCATTAAAATGTGCTCCAGGAAACATGTGGGGAAGGTCTTAGTGCTGGAGCAAATTAAAACTTCTTTTAAAAAACATGTGATCAAAAAAATGAAAAAAAAAAAATCATCATTTTGTAACAAGTAACAAAAATCTTTGGTGCACTTAGATCCCTAAGTAACTTTGGGACTTTGTAATTTGCAGCCACTCTGGCTTTGTTTTGAACTCATTTTTGCAAGCGTTTGATCTTTTCCCCTTCGTGTTTCATTTTGTGTATCTTAACCAAAGCGCACGCGCTTTACTAGGATACATGTCTTCGCAAATTTTTCCCTTCAACTCCTTTGTTTGACTGCTGTATTTACTGCTAGGCTCATCTCCAAGGAGGGGAGAACTGCTACCAAAAACTGCTGATGGAGATGCTTGTTTGTGAAAGGCTGTGTGAATAAAAAGTTTGGGCTAGGGTATAAAAAGTTTGGGCTAGGGTATAAAGTAAGCTGACTTCCGTGTATCGTGTGATTTGGTAGCCTCAGACTGATCTGCTGTGGCAAACAACAAATAAATACGGTGCTGATGTCACCGCCGTGCCGCTGGCATTACATTGGAGTAATGAGGCCAGTGTCCTGGACCAGCTTGGTACCACAGTGCCGCCGTGTCCTCTCACATGCGCATCCCTGCCCCTTTTCCGGAGACAAAGCGGTTCCCTACCATGCCTGTGCATGGATTTAGGTCATCATCCTGGAAGCTGCTGCATGCACACATAGGGATCTGTCAAGTTGTGCAAGGAATGGCTTTCCGAAGAGAGGCATCCATTGAGAAATTAGTCCCATGGTCCCCTTGGAGAGCCTTCGCCTGGGACTGGAGGGTATGAAACCAGCCTTGCCAGACTCCGTTGGGTAATACAACACATCCCGTAATTTCAAATAATGCCAGGGTTAAAAAGAAATCTTCGGGTGAACGCTGTAAACGTTGCAGGAGTCCACGCGGCGACCTGCCTTGGTGCCGTGTGATGAATGCCGACACGGAGGGATGAATACCCACACCCCAGCACGGGGGTCGCCAGCCCTCCTGCGTCCCAGCACTGCAGGAACTGTCCTGAGCTCCAGTCCGGCAAGTTCTCAAGCAGACGCCTCGCTTTAGGCAGAGGAATCGCCCCGTTGGCCCGAACGCGGGCGCCTGCCTGCTTTCAATTAGGCACTGGCTCTAATGCCGGACCAGGCTGGCCGCTTCGGCTGCGCTCCGCTTTGGAGGTGGGTCGGATTTAGTGTTAGTGTGCTTCCTAAGAGATGTTGACCAAAAAACCCCGTGATAACAGTCCCAGGCTATGTACAATTTATTCTTTTTTCACTTAGTCTGTAGCATGGATAGAATTCATTTTTCTCTTGGTTTACTAAAAAGTACAGGGAAATTCTGTGAGGGCTGAACTCCTGGTTTTGCAAGGCAAAGCGGCACTTTGCAGCCTTGCTTGGTGAACATGAGGACATGGTAATACTGTGTTCAAGCTTGATTTATTTACCGTTTGGCTTGTGAATTTTGCCGGTGACTAAAATGCTTTCCTCTTTTGCACGTTTTGGCTCTAAACCGATGTTTTTAATGTTGCATTAAAACAATGCAGTTATTGTATAGGGACTGTTTCAGTGTCTGACAGGCAAGCATTTATTTTCAGTTTGATGTGTTTTGTCTAGTTTTTGACCCATGAGCTTGTTCCAGTGTAATCTGATATTTCTTATTAACCTATTACTCTGCTTTAGAAAAAAAGCTAATTATAAACGTATGTAGGTTGTGGACTTGACTACCTTTATCAGAATCAGATAGTTATTGAGAACATACTTTAAAGTGATAGAAAGCAGAAATTATTATCTTAATGATGATGTAACTTAAAACCAAGTTTGATAGATGAATAAATGAGAGGAAGTTCATGCGTCCACTTTGATGCTTTCAGAAGCGCCAGCTTCATCTAGGTCTCATTTTTTTTCTTTTTCCTTTCTTCTTAGTAGTTCTTTTTGAATGAGGGAAGTATTCTGCAGTCTGCAACCCCATAAGAATCACATTTCCTGCTTAGACTTTCAGTTGGTTACTTGTCCTGCTGCTTGCTTTCAAGCTCACCATAAAATAGGTGTTAATCATAATACCCCTTCTTGGCCCCCTCGTTGGGCTGATGTGCTCAGGGTCCTGTTGAGAGGTCAGGGTTCAAATGGGGTTGTTAGGTATCAAGAAACATGCCTACGCTATTTTAGTGGCCTGCAAATAGAGTCCTGAACTGATTATATGAGACCTGGTTCTACAAAGTCATCAGGAGATGCCCTCCTCCTCTGCTGCAATCACAGGGGGTGGAGGGGCCCTCTTCACTTCTCATTTTCAGGGCAAGGAGGAAACAGCATCCTGTAGTATACTTCAACGTATGGGTTTTTGTGAGGTTTTTTTTGGTCAGCAAAACAAATATTGCAAGTAATTCCTATCTGGAATGGTCACATGTGGTAGTGCAGAATCGTGAGGGCAAAGCCCTGAACTTGTAAGGTTTTTGTGTACCTGTAGTATTAGGTAATGAAAGTGGTGACTTCAATGTATGGGTTTTTGTGAGGGTTTTTTTGGTCAGCAAAACAAATATTGCAAGTAATTCCTATCTGGAATGGTCACATGTGGTAGTGCAGAATCGTGAGGGCAAAGCCCTGAACTTGTAAGGTTTTTGTGTACCTTGCTCTTCTAACAACTGTGGCCAGGTCCTTAGGGGTTAAGCTAAGGCAAGGTACCTGTCCTTGGGGAGGATAGGCTGTCCTGCTGCTTGGATGTATTGGAAGCAAGAGTATTGGAGGTTGTAATTAAGTGGGGACTGCATGTCTTGGTATATTGTAATCTGATGTGAGTAGCTGATTAAATACATGTTCATTCGGAGTAATGCACCCGTGGTCCTTTATGCTTCCTAATAAAATTTCAGTCATCGAGTTAGTGTTTATTGTAGACTGTAATAACTCATTCTGCCTGATACTATTTTCCAGTGTTCCTCAGTGAGCCAGCCCTACCCGTACCCTGCTCTGAAGCCAACGATCTGCAAGCGCAATACAGTATTGCTTCATTAATTCTGCCGAGATTTCCCTCCTTTTTTTTCCCCCCCTTCTCTCCCCTCCCTGCAGTGGTTAATAGCATAAGGGATATTAAATGTCAATCCTCCTGTATCCCTTTGCAAGTTCCAGAAAGAGATGATTGAGTGGCTTATCCCTGCAATCACTGTAATCAGTAAGTAATGACTTAACATCCTGCTGGATGACACGAGGTGGAAGCCGGAGAAAACATTAGTTAGCAGCAAAAGCTTGCCACCTGGACATGGTGGAGGTTAAATTTAGGGAATTATACACTGAGGACTTTTTTTTTTTTTCCCTGAAAAACAAAATCCTGACCCAAAACACCCAAGCAACCATATTAGGGTGGTACCTGGGGATTGAAATAGAGTAAGAAGTGAAAATAATAAAAGGGTCTGTACGGTATGGCAACGGTACCATGCTCTGTAGCTTGCGCTTTGCAGGAGTCCAGAATCAATCAGACCTCAAAAAATTCAGGCATTACAGCCCACAGTACTGGTGAGGGTGGGGGAGCAACCACGAGCTTTGATTTCTAGTAGGAAAAGGGCTGCTGGCAGCCGAGGCTTCAGGGACACTGTTAGCCTTCCAGAGAAGGGCTCGCTCGCTGCCGTTAAGTGCTGGTCTCTGGGCAAGACACCCTAAAAAAGGGAGAGGCTCCCAATGGCCTCCCAATGGGTGCCAGGGGGCTGGGGAGGATTGGCAGGGGGCTAATGCAACAAAGGGAAAGCTCTGACACCCTGAGAGTTTTCCCGGGCTCTGGAAAGCGACAAGGCTTGGGAATCTGCAAGTGGCAGAGCTACATGGAGTAGATCTTCTTCTTAAAGTAAATAAAAAGAATTTAAAAAAATCCCTCTAATTGACTTAGAACCAGGCAACCCCTCTGGCAAGCACAGTACTTGGCTTGACGATTTGAGCTGTGTAAATGAAGGCAGTTGAGGTAATTAAATTACTTAACGGCTTTTCAAATGGCATTCCTCTTTTCTAGATGTTTTCTATTTCATATCTGTTTCCTGTAAAAGGGAGTAATCAGGCATCAATGTTGCATTTGATTATATCCCTGCTCTGTATGCTTCTATTTATTTCCCCCTCCTCTTTTTTTTTTTTTTTCCTTTTCTTTTTCTTTTCCAGAAGACCTCAGCTTCTGCTTACATGGGAATTATTACTAAATACATATGCCAGTAAGTGGGAGAAGTGTGCTTAGGGTATAGTATGTGATTATGTAAAGAAGGTGCTGTATCAAAACTACATTGTCTGCATTCTTCCCAAGCCACATCTCATTATTTTGGGGTGAGGGTGGGAGGGGAGGGAGATGCATTCTTTTGCCATCCCAACTAAGAGGGGATGAGATGGATGTTATTGCTTTGTTATTATCTTATTTCCCATTACAAGTCTTTGCCTTTGATGCATACTGCAAGTGGTCACAATTTAATTTCTAGGCTATTTTTGCTCCTAAGGCTGGCAATTCAGTAAAACGTTGATTTACTTGTAAATGTGATCTGGACGATGCACGTATCTTTCGAGTGGGCAGAGGCGATTTGGAAGAGAAAAGTACGCAGGAAATACTGGGTTTTGTTCAGATGGTTTGAAAATTTGGCTTGTAAGGCTTTACGGGTCGGATTATCAAAAAGCAGTTCCTAATCTTGTGCCTGCAGTCCTCTGGAGTCTCGCTGCACGGGAGCCGTGTGCGTGCACATTCTTTGCACACGCCAACCGCTTAAAATACGCCGGTTTCTGGTTTCCATTCATTCGGTAGGACTTTTCATGCATGTTCCACATGCAGCCAAGTGGAAATGCAAAAAACTTAAGCCCCACACATGCCGTAGCTTGAAAATGCACCCAGGGATCCCAAGCTAAGGGTTTTTTTTTTTAATCTGCTTAACGGAACAGATTTGTACTGATGGAGTTTGTACCGGTGAGATGATAAATTGCTGAAACTTAGGTTAGTGTTACAAACTCTGCGCTCGCTCTCTTGTTCCCTCTCTGTTCCCGTCGTGTGCTTGCCTTTCGCTCCTTTTCCAGCGTAGGGGCTCATAGGTAACAACAGAGGATTTTATAGAAAAGTTCTTTCGGGGACTGACCAGTGGTGTTTTCCCCTCCTCCTGGTCTCTCCCTTTTCTCTCCTTCTTTCCCTCCTTTCTCTTCTCTCTCTCTTTTCTTTTCCTTCTTCTTTTTTTTTTTTTGTTCTTTCTTTTAGTTTTCAGAAAGTTGAGTTCCATCCCAATTATTAAATCTTCGGAGACCATTCCCACATGGTTCTGTAAATGGTAGCTTCATCCTGAGTTCTTTCATCTCTTTTCCTGCTCTCCTGGCTTGACAGTTGAAAAGGTCTGACTGTGCCACACAATGGTTTGATTGGTTTCTCTAGGGGAGGCTTTACCCTGCCTCATCATTCGCCAGGCAGGTGGACCAGAAAGTCTCTTGATTCTTTTGTTGCCTCTCAAAGTCCGAGGTCTTTGACTGAATAAATCCTCCGTCATGGGATAATTTGCTAAAAGGAGACTGAAAGATGTGAGAGAAAAGCCTCACCACTTGGGTGCTGAATTAATGAAATAACTGGGCCTTGGAGTTTGCAATTGCAAAATCACCAGGAATGCAATGGGTGGAGACAGGCTTCAGAATGCAAGCCCGTTACTTCCCCGTAGTAAACTAGGAGCGCTTTAAATGAGATTGCTAAATACGCCGGCTCGCCTGGCCGCCTCCGGTTATTTGCATTTGCAGCCCCGTTCGTTCGGCGGGGGAAGCCCGGGCAGAATAAAAGCCGTTTGGGTGCAGCGTCTAGTTAGTCATTAGGTTATTACGAGGGGCCGGGAAGAATTCCATATGACAGAACTAGGGTTGAGTTAACACAGGACGAAAAGTAATTTACAGATAGGCTGTCCTCAGCCATCTTCGTAGCCCCTGATAAGGTTTCATTTCAGAATGGATAGGCGACATTTCCACTTACGGGCCCATTCTGCGACACCTGTGATAACAGCTTCTGGATCCTAATTGAAATTGGTTTCAAAATGGATTTTCACTTTTCTCTGTCTGTGGAAAATATTGAATGGACTCAGAGCTGCCACAGAGAATCCCAGACCTTGGAAAATGGAGCAAGAAGCCAGGATCATCTTTCATAACTGTGTCGATGATATGACAGTTTTGTTATCTGTCTTATTAATGAAATCATTGATCACCTGATGAGGGAGATAATAAACTACATTTTTGCTGCTGTTCAGGAAGCTCAATTAGATTTTTTTTTAAAAGATACGGATGGGGGGAAAACCAAGCCAAAACAATGAAGTGAACGTTTTCAGGTCTATTTTCAACTTTGCTTTTTCTCAAATATTTTTAGGCAGAAGAAGTCCCTGAGAATGTAAAGCGCTGACCACATCTTGAGCTTATTGACAGCAAAAAGGAAAAACGATAATTAAAAAAAAAAAAGCAAACCTGACGCTCACGTTAAGACTTAGGTATTGCTTCTTTGTTTTTAACAAACTGCACTAAGTAAATAACACTTAAGTCCTAGTAAGTGCCATGGAAACTCAGATGAACTGGGAAACAATGGAGCTCAATTTTAGTTGAAGTGGGATTAGTGATCGGAACCCTCTGAATGCCCTGGTGTGGACAAAGGCCGGTGCTCGCTGTGATGCTGCTGCTTCTGA
Organism: Eurypyga helias; assembly: GCF_000690775.1. NCBI lineage: Eukaryota > Metazoa > Chordata > Aves > Eurypygiformes > Eurypygidae > Eurypyga > Eurypyga helias. The sequence continues at coordinate 23,727 of NW_010258830.1, forward strand.
AAATGTTGTTCCTTAAAAACGGGCGTCAGCCTTCGGTTGTTAAAGCTGATCAGGCACTTCGGAAAAACACGTTCCTTCCTTTTTCTTACCCAGTACTAACGGACTTGAGAAGATTTTTAAATGCAAGCAAAGGTGATAACCCCCCTGCTCGGGACAAAATGCGTGCGCAGGCTTCGAAAAATAAAGCCTGGAAGGATTTTGTGATGTGTTGTTTCCCTGGTTGTTGTCTAATTACTGGAGAAAAAGATAAATCTCTTGTTTGTGCTTGGCCGCTCTGGAATGCGCGCTGTATTCCTTGAGGAAGGTGGGAAGGGGTAGTTTTTCTGAAGAGGGATGCCGGTGACTTCTCCTATTTCACTGTGAATTGTATCCTAGGTGTTTCTTCAGTCCCTCCGCCTGCCCGGTGTGGGTCAATCTGTCCCCCTTTTTAAGCTTGAAAGGGGAGCTCTGATCAAAGGCTTGAATGATGTCACTGATCTCTGGTGATTGATTAGGAACAGAAGTTCTGGAGCATTTTGCATGTCCGCCTTTTCCTTATCACTTCACATCCATTAGTGCCTACCCATTAGGGTAGCTTTCCATCCGGGGAAAAATAACCCACGCAGGCATATATATATATATATAAAAATATAAATATGTGTATATATGTGCCTGCCATGTATATGCATATATAAAGAAAAGGAATGAGAGAGTATACAGGCTTCATGCTCTGAGTTAAAAATGTATTTTTCTTTAATGCAAAAGGAAACAATTTTTATAGATCTCTGTTGATACAGGGGATATTTACTAATTGCTAAACTCTCGGGTGTAATTCTCCTCTCTTCTTCTGAAGCTGCTCACACAGATTTAAATCCACAGAGGACTGTGTCAGTGGGTTTTTGGCTGCTTTACTTTTATTTGCTGTCGTTTACTCGGAGAGAGGAACCCTGCCTCTGCCTGTTATTTCTTTGCCGTGCCTGCGATGCATGTTAAGATCCACTGTACGCGTCAAGTCGCTTAGAGGTATTTTTTAATTAGAGATTGAAAAATAAATATTTCAAACGTGCGCCTCTCGCAAGTTCGGAGTTAGCCGGAATGTGTGTTAAGCTGTTAAGAGAAAAGATCTCTCATTCGTAAGGGAGGAGCAGTCCCCCGACTCGCGGTGGTGTGGGAGGTCAGGCAGTGGGGGTCACTCGTGTACGTAAGGGGGGTGTGCGTGAGCCAGCGGTACAGGACTGGAATCTGATTTTGCTGGGATACAGATGAGGAAAGATGGGCGGTGTGAAGCTAGAGTTGGATCCTAAATATCCTGCTTCCAGCAGCATATTGTGATTTAAATGAGGAACTTAAAAACTCTGCACAGGCTTTAAAAATCTTGAGTTAATTAATTATTCTAGTAAATGGAAGCTTTCAGCATGTAGGATAATTCAAAAATGTTAACATTATTTTCGTGCATCTCCTTTCTTTTTGGTAGGTTGGCTCGTTTCTGTGTCTCTGTAATCTCCTTCGCTCTCTCTTCTACTGTTGTGCATTTCACACCAGGAGATGACAAGTCTTGTGATTGCAGCAGAGGCAATTGAAAGAAAATAAAAAGGGAGTTCTTTTTCTCTGGTGCTGGCCCATGAACATACCGTAAAAATTGGATTAGACACACCTAGAGTTGGGATTGATTGCATCTTGAATGGGAAATTAGAACATCTGAAAAATTCCTTTTTGGATGGAACAGAAGCACAAGAAGGAAAAGTTGGATGGAAACCAGAGAAGAACTGTAAATCACTATTAAAGTTACTTCCTATGGTTTACCATTGGCTGTCAAAGAAAATTGCCTCGGGCTTGTTTATAGCTAATTCCCTCTATAGAAAACTTCAATTTGTGGACTGGCCTCTGAACGGGATTGATAACTCTGTTTATAGACCAGGATGGGTATCTAAAGATAGCAGATAATGCAAATGAGCTTTTTTTTTTTTTTTGATAAGCCAGGGAAGCAATTATGGATACAACTTGGTTGATGGATTTCAGAGTGCTTTTTCACCGATTATAGATTCCATTTATTTATTTATTTCCATGATAGTTTTCTTAACGGTGTTAGAAAAACAAAATCAAAGTCACACGGACAGAACTAAAAAGATGGAGCGGCTGATAGAACCAGCTTTCCTACCACTTGTAAACATAGCTAGTCAGATTAAAAAAATAAACAGGCAGTCAGCCTTCAGCCTGCTCTGGGAGAAATATGATTTGATAAAAATGTGTGTTTAATATTCAGTTTACAGTTCCATCCGAAGTGTGTAAACCTAGATGTCCTGCGGGAGTTTACGGCCCGCTCCAACTTTACCTCAGATAAAACGCTCCTCAGAAACTGTCTTCCTGCTTTTATTTTTGCATTTGTATATCTGCTGGAGAGGAGGAGGATTTGTTCGAGTCTCCCCAGGGTGCTCAGCACCCGTGATGATTAAACCCTTCACCCTGGGCTGATTTCAGTGCTGACCTTGGGGTGCAGGAGCCATCTGCGCCGCCTGGCACGTTCCCCTCTCCGTTGGAAGTGTCCGGGAAGCCGTGGCTTCTCATGGCCCCGAGAGCTGTGCCCGGGGATCGTGGCTCTGGATGTCGGAGGGGAAGCTTGGTCTGCTCTCCCCACCTCGAATGCTTTGCTTGGCTTGCCACCAGTCCAGCCTGCTGCTCCCAGGCGGTACGGGTGGGTTCCCCACGCGAGGAGTGTGGGCTTCCCTTACCCCTTGGCGATTGTGGGGCTGCCCAGAGGAGGCAGAGCTGCCTGCTCCCTGCAGGTCAGGAGACATCCATCCCTTCCTGGGTTTGGGCTGACAACAGGGAGTATGGCTTGCAGCATCCCCGGTGAGACAGGGATGGGTCAAAATTGACCCTGTAAGAGGAGGGTGGTAAGGTGCACTTGTAGCCATAATTTCATACTGGTCTTTAGTGATACTTTAGCCATAGTTTCATACTGGTCTTAGGACAAAGGGTAGTGGGTACAAATCGAAATTAGGGAGGTTTAGATTAGATATCAGGAAGAAGTTCTTCCCGGAGAGGGTGGGGAGGCACTGGGGCAGGTTGCCCCGAGCACA
>NW_010258830.1:26899-40226 GCF_000690775.1 Eurypyga helias
AGATGATCTTTAAGGTCCCTTCCAACCCAAACCATGCTGTGATTCTATGATAAGGCTGAGATTTATTCATTTAAGGCCCCAGTCCACAACCCAATGAAATCCTGAAAGGATTTTTAGGAACCTTAACTGCTTCAGGCTTTAAATGTTTAAAGTTGCATGTAGCTTTCCGGTCTCTTTACTCAAGCCGTTGTCTTTTACTTGGTTCCCTTCGACGTGTCTTCTGGCTCCCAACACTCTTCAATTGCTGAATTTCAGCTTTCATCTCTGAAACCTGAGCTAACTTCTCATGACGTTTTCTCAGGGCCCAATCCTAGAAATGTGCTTTCTTTTGCAGATGTCCTATTGAAAGGCTCTTCTGTATCATCAGAAGAAAAAATTATAAATTAGTTCCCATGCAGTTGTCATAATTGAGTGACTCCTTGTAGTTTGAATTGCCCCAGGTTTCAGGGGTTTGGTAAAATATCAAAGATTTGCTTCTGTCATGAAACCAGTGGCACAACTACCATGGAATTCCATGGGAGCTGCGTGGGAATCCTTGTTTTAAAAAGTGATATTTAAATATTCAGTCGCAAACTGCTCTAAAAGTCCTCTGTTTTTCACAGGCGTTTTCAGTACCTGTGTGACGGGTTACGCCTCTCACTGGAAAGCAAAAGTGAAACCAGCGTAATTTTGCTTAGAGAAGTACCAAACTTCTAAGCTGTTTTCTGAACGTTATTTTAAATCTCCTTTCCTGAACATGTGCATGATGAATTATTTCTTCCCTTCAGAGACTTTTGGCTGAAGAGTTAGAGGGAATGGGCATTAGCACCTTCGGAACACTATGGTGGGTACAGGATCACAGTGCATCTGCCATAAAAGTGTGGATCTGGAATCCCTCAAGGGATTTCTCCCAACTTGATTCCCAACATTCATCCCAGTCTAAGTCAGTGCCATGTTTTCTAAGTATTGGTCAAGGAAAAAATATTTATTTCATATTTTCAATTTGATGTACATCAGCATCTTCTTCTGACAGGGTCCCTGAGTTTGAAATGTCAGTTCTAAGACTCAATGTTGTTTGCTGACATGATAGAGGTTAATGATGCGTACGTAAGAGCGGGAACAACTTAAAACTCCTTCCCTCAGCTTTGAACACTGTCTTTTGATTGTTCAGAGGCCAGAGAGAGGTAGGAAGGTTTTGCCATTTAAATTTCTGAAGACTCTTCTCCAGCTATCTGACTTAAATCAGAATTAAAGCCTTGCATGCATTTCCTTTGGCATCACAGAAACTTCCTTTTCTTTTTTTCACTGAGAAATAATCTCAGTATGAAGGATACCAAAACATCTCAAATAATAAAAATACTTCAAGGCACTGTGGTTTATTCTTTGGCATTACAGAAACTTCCTTTTTTTCACTGAGAAATAATCTCAGTATGAAGGATACCAGAACATCTCAAATAATAAAAATACTTCAAGGCACTGTGGTTTATTGACACATTTATCTTCAAGGCTCAAAACACATGCTAAAGGGAAGCCTATTCTTTAAAAAAATCCACATATTATATCTGAAGTGTGTAGGAAACTTGAGTGAAGACATCAAAAATTTCATCAGGTATTAAGGAAGAGGGAGAGAGAGAGAGAGAAAAAAAGAGTTAAAGAAAGACAGAAACTAAAGGAAAATGAAGGAAGGAAAGCAAGGAAGGGAGGAATGAAGGAAGGAGTGAGCTCTGTGCTCCTCTGTGGTGCTCTCATTTAAACAGATTTTAGGTGGATTTTTGGTTGTCATGGTTAGGCTGAGAACCTGTCAAAATTCTGTATTTTAGCATTGCTAGACAGAAGTTGTTGTTGTTCATGGGACCAGTACTTTAACTGCAGGGGTGTGAGAGCTTGTATGTCGGTGTTGAGTAGTTGATACAGAATAGCCCAACATGAATGTTTGTAATAGGTGGATCTCAGAAAAAATTTTTATTTCAAATTCCTTGATTATGAGGAAAAATGTTACCTTTAGGCATAAATGTTAGACATGAAGAGAGAGCAACAGCAGCTTTTTGTTTCAGTGTACGAACAGGATTTAGGCAGCTGCTTTTTTGTTTGCATTTGGCCAAACGTACTGTGTTGGATTTACATCGCTTCCTCTCCAAGATGTGTAGGCTCGTTGGGAAGCGAAGGCAGAACCTCGATCCAGTGCAAGAACAGAGCAGGATCCAGTGTTGACTGTGGGCGTTTTGCAGTCCTGGATAAGTCAGCTTTACTGACCAGGACTTCCTGTAAGTGAGGTTGCCTTGCGCATGGGCCCGGCAGAGATGTGAGGGGGATCTCTCGTATCTGTGGGTCTCAGGCGTGGTCTGGCTGTATATGCAGTATTGACTTGTACAGATGCTTCTGGATTTCTTGGAATTTTGGCTGTTCTGGGAGCCAAATCCTTGGCAGTCTGGTTGTGAGAGCCCCCTGTCTTGCAGGATTAAACATATTTTAACATGGAATGTACCTAAACAATGAGAAATTTAGAGTAATCTAAGGAAAATCCTTTATTTTGTTAGGCTTATATTTTGTTTTAGCAGTAAAGAGGGCAGTGAAATTGCTTTTCCTTGGTTCTACTGGTGGAGTTACAGAGGGCAGCAGCGTATATATCACAGGTTATCAAGCTGTAATTGAAAGGGAGAGTGTTCAGAACTTAGCAACAGTTAATTCAACCCCAGAATGTAAGGACTCCTGGAAGTTAGGTGGATGCGAACGGAGGTAAACACAAGCCACGAAGAGGTGTGAAATGATCTCACTGAACACTTTCCCAGCTTTCTGTCCCTTCAGGCTGCAGACTTTTCTTTCGCTCATTCTGGAGGTCATGCAGAACCCGTTTCCGACCTGAAAAGTGAGACATAAAGGTGTGCACATGTTGCAAACAACACGGCGACATTGCTTCTTCATCTGTTCCCTTCTTCTAGATAGGTCCATCCAGTCTAAAATTTCTCTTAAGAGGTCAGCAGAAATGTGAAGTTAACTCATGTGATTACTACCACCACGTGATCCCAGTTTATTTCAAGGAATGGAATTAAAAGGGAGAGATGGAAGGAGCTGGGTAAAAAAAAAGAGTTTACAGTGCTTTTGTTGAACTTTTTTTCTTGTTTTACTTTCTTCTTTTTTTTTTTATTTTTAAATTGGTATCTGGACAACATTTGTGTTTTTAAGAAACACTCAGAAGGTTCCTATTCATAAACACGTATTTCTTTTCGTTTCAGTGCTGGAGATGCCTGCGAGTGATGGAAAACTGAAAGGGACCGTGCAGGCAGGGGAAAGGGGGAGAATGTTTTACATTTCCGTGTGTTAGGAAATCAAAATTAGCAAACACTTACAGGTGTCTGTTCTTTCCCATTCTTTATGAAAATGCGCGGGGATGGGCATCAAATGATTTATTTGGCACTCGGCATTTTGACTACCTTGAAATGGGAGACGGCAGGCAGTTGGATGAATTGGCTGGAAAGTTGCCCAGTTTCACTGCTGCTTATATAAGCTTGCCTCGATTCTCTGGGGGAGACTGTTTTGTAACGTGTTATGTCAGGGTGAGTATCCCTGCGTTCCCTTTAGCTCTGGGATGCCCGAAGTAGGTGAGTGGTGGTGCTGCTGATGGCTGTCTCTCTCTCTCCTTTCTGAGTTTAACGAAAGACAGTCACTTGGGACCTTGGCCAAGTCAGGGTGCTACCCCCCTTCACTTTGTTATCATCTGAAAATAACATGCAATATACATTACTCACAGTAAGCAGTTAGGGTTGGGTTATGAATTATTGTACAATTGCCATGCTTTTGGAATTGCCTATATGATAGTTAAACTTGTTGTGGAGCCAGCATAATTAAGGATATGTAAGCGACTCCCTTATTTGACTGCCTTCTTGTTGGGTTTCAAGAAACAAGTTATCACAGCGTCTTTATAGGCTGGTATTTCATCCGTGCAGCTGTATGTTCAACTCTTGGCTGTGCTACAGTTAAGATGAAATTTGGGGTCTGGTCCTTACCTCTGTAGGAGGGTTGTTCACATCCAAAGGAAACTCCTGAGAGTTTCACACTTTTGAGACCAGTACTGTGAATTCACCGTTGGGGCAGATGAGGTGGCTGTGAGTCTGTAAGCACTGCAGGCTGGACCTTCTTGTCGTTGTCGTGGTAGTAGCTCTGGGAAACATCTGTGTGTGGAGGCAGACCCTGTCTCTTACGAACGCACATGCAAATTCCTTACTGGGACCTGCAAATGAGCACCTACACGCCCTCCAATTTCCCACTGCTTGGGTTACTTAATGCAGGACCAAGAAGTCGTGCTCTCAGAAGTCTGTGCCAGTCGGTCGCAATCAAACTTCATTATCTACTGGCCTGATTTTATGTCAAGAATTGCCCTCAGCTTGGCAATAAACCCTTGCAGTTGGGTACCAAATCTGGTGATGTTATTTGCATTTTACAATGCTTGTTGAGGGTTGGAATGCTCTGAGGACTCCTGTGAGGCTTGGAGGGACAAGGACAATACACCCTATGGTACATTTCCGAGTAAAAAATCCCTGTTGGGGTATTTATGATTCAGAGAGGCACTTGGTGTGAAGTTCCTTACTCTGCTCAGGCAGAGCAGAGAGATGCTCTCCTGACAGAGTAAGTGAGACCTACAGTGCATGTTGAGGGAATTGTGAAGAGAAGGCTGGGAAGCAGGTTGGATAATGACAGTGGTCACTAAGCTGAGGTGACACAGGTCACCTCGTGGGGTCATACAGCAATCCCTTACTTTCTGTCTCACTAACTGATGGGGTGCATTCCTCTTCCTTGCCCAAAACCCCGTAAGGTGACTGGAGGACATGTCCTTGTGTGGCAATTTCCAAACTGCCACTAATCCAGCCTTTTACGGTGAAATTAAATTGAAACATTGATTGCTTGCAGATAAGGACCTGACCTAAAAATCCCAGATCCACATCGTATAAAACGGTCTTTGGATGCTGGTGGGTGTTACTTGCACAGGCGGTTCTCCTGGAATCATTTATGGGTATGTCTGTTGGTGGGACTGGGATGTTGCATGTAAAATGGCCATTTAAGAGCAGAGTTATAGGGTGGATGACATTAGAGGAGAATCTCTTGGCTTCTTTTCATCACAGATGTAAGAGAAGATTTCCCGCTCAGGATTTACAAGGTTGAGCGAGCGAGAATAAAGTGGCAGGTGTCATTCTGAGTGTGTGAGTCCGCACGGGCAGAAACGATCCTTCATACAGCATTGCATGTGCTCTGGGTGTGGCTGTTAAGTTGATATTTACTTCTCAGGGAGTAAATGCTAGAGTTGTGTCTAAGAGCTGCTACTGCTGCATCAATGAATGAGTAACTCGCTGTGTCATCAGGCGTCCTACGGTGCAGATTCCTGGACTTTTGGAAGTGTTGTGATTTTGAGCTTGTGGTAAGTAGCTGGAAACACGCAAAGGTGTTTTTCAGCAACTCTGTGCAACTTTCCAGGTCATCTATTTACAAAATGTTGAGCAGTGGCTCTGATTTGTTAAGTGTCCCTCCTCTAGGATCTTCAGCACCATGGAGGAAGGCATATGTCAGTTGGCATCACAGAACTTCTGGTTAGAAGTTTTGCTTTGCTGGGGGAGGATGGTGGGGGAGAGAATTAGGTTGACAACTCCTGGAGGCATTTTAATTAGTAGCCTTCAAAATGGACTACATCTGGTCTGGTAGCACTCCCTCCCAGCAGAAAAGCAGTGGGCTTCACTCAAGATAACGAAGCTCTGATAGGAGGTTGGGTGTGCAAGACGGTTGCAATATGGTTTTGTCTGAATGCTGAGGGATGCTTTAAAGTGCTCTTTTTTTCTATCACATCACCATTGCCTTCTCGGGGGAGGGACCCTCTCGAGCATCACTTCTGCAGAGAGGTTCTCTGTCGAGGGTGGGAGCGGGCAGTCTACGGGTGCTGGGCACACCTCCCATGTGTTTGGGTTTATGCGTACATGCGGTGCTCCTCCCTCCCTTGCTTTCTGCGGAAGGTGGCAACCGCTTTGCAAGTCGACGGGAGGTAAGCGGGGGGTCGCACAGTATTTAACTTCAGACCGTGTTTCATGGGAGGCTTAAAAGCTTTCTAGGGAAGAGGCTGTCGTGTGAGGCTGCCCATGTCTTCTCCCCCTGCCTATAAAGCCAGGTGGAGCATAACATTCTTGGAAGCTGGAGACTTGTGTGGATTCAGGGTTTGATCCACAGTGCATTAGGTCAGTCCCTTCCTAATGGGCTTTGGCTGAGTTCCTGTGAGAACAGGAGCAATTGGCCCACAGAAGGGATGCTAGCCCACTTCTCACCCCTTCCTCTTCTCTACTGAAGGAATCAGTAGGGAAAAAAGCATAACTCTTAATGACTGCTAATTATCAATAATTAGGAGTTGTTCAACATTTAGGCTAACATATTTAGGTTGTGATATGTCTTGCATTTATTAAGTGTTGGCTGCTCTCCAGTGGCTTGGTGTCTTTGCTTAGCGTCTCTCACCAGTTCCTTGTGTAAACACTGGGGGTTAGATGAGAAGATGGGCCCCCGTTTGAAAGCTTTGGCATCCCATGGAGCCTGACTGGCATGCAAGCCCCTTCTGTGCTGTGTTTCGTTAGGGAACAACTGATTAGAAAGTGTTGAATTTCATCTTTAGCGTTGGCGTTTAGCTCAGTTGGATTTTGCATGGAGTGAGAATTATTAGTCGGTAGGTGATGCACAGCAGAGAGCTTAGATAATTTAAACAGCGTTGCTTGTGCAAACACCTAGCACACTGTAATGTAGTACAACCAGGGATTTTGCATCTGCAGCATGGGGTCCAGTAAAGATCAGCCAGTCCGTACTGCAGTCATGGTGCACCAACCATGCTCTTTTGCATAACCATGAGTATATTTCTTTTTTTCTATGCAGATCATGTAACAAAATGATAACAGATGAGTCTAATAAATATTCCAGCAAGCACTTTCATGTGCTGTTTACTGTAAAATAAAATTAAAACCTGTAGCATATGTTAGTTTTTCAGGGAAATAGGTAAAAAAAAAAAAAAATAGTAGCACCTCAAAGGCTAGATGTTAGCATTTATATGTACGAAAGAGAATTTTTAACAGACAAAAAAAAAAAAGAAAGTCTGGATAGTCTGGATTTGCACTTCAGAAATGGTATTGTCTTCATCCAGTTCATAAATGTGAAGCTGAGGTGAAACTACACAGTTAAACTGTGATGTGACAAAAGCAATGTATAACCTCTTTAAAGTCTATATAAATCAAACCTTTAACCTACTGCTTTTAAAAGGGAATGCCTAGAGGATGCTTTTGTATAGCTTTTTTTTTTTTTTTTTTTGGTATTCGATTTAAATGTAGATTTTTAAGGCCTTTAGTAGAGTGGTGCATCTTTTGCAATGAAATGTTAATCAGGACTCCTTTGTAGCAACTTGGTCCAAGATAAAATATTTAGTGCTGTTGTATATTGAGCCCACATTCCTTACATACACACACACCTTCTCCCCCTTCCCTCCAACCCCCCATCACACAAACAGCTTCCCCCCTCCTCCCCACCACCCCCCATGACAGTGGTAAGGGAATATTTTAGTTAATATTTGAAGAGCTGATCTGGCTTTCCATTACTGACAACCTGACTTGGTTAGGTTTCTAGCAGGCTGCGAGTAGAGAAGTGAAGTACTTGGGTGACTGAAGGTAGTTCATGTCCAGGGTCGGTGTCCATTTGTTCTGTGTTTCTGAGTAGGAAACAACAATTTTAGCTATCTCTAGGGAAGTTTCTTTGCTGAGCAAATTTGTGATCTTATTGGAGATCTGGGCTTTTATTTCCACTTGTTACAGTAATTCTTAACCGGTAGAGGCAGCTGCACTGTACTGTCACGTAGATTCCTTGGGTTTTGGTTTATAAGACTTTAACCAAAATACCATAACATTCAAGGTAATGGTGTGTGTCCTGAAGCATATGCATGTGCTACTAGGACTTGGGTTATTTAAGTGTGTAATTCTAAAGTGTATGTGTAGACTGTTCCCAGGCTGAGGACTTAAATAATCAATTTAGTTACTTATGAAATCTCTTTTTTTCTCTTTTTGAAATCTCTTTTAAAAAAATTTTAATCTTTTGAGTAAAGAAGCATAGAAAGTAAGTTTGGTTCTTACTAACGTCCCATCATAATGAGCCCAAGATGATTTTCTGTGGTGTAATGGGTCAGAGTTTGGTCAAAGACTAATACTTGTTTCACAGAAGTCATGTTTCTTTTACAGGTGTTTGCTAACTTTCCAGATTTTTCTTGATTTCTTCATCTTTCTGATTTATTTTTTTTGACTGCTTTGCTTTTTCATGGCTTCATAAAAGCCACGGTGATAGGGATATTGTAACCTTAGACTGAGTTAAACTGAGATTTCCACAAAACCTTAGACTTCACAACACAGGAATGATCTTCCTTGATGTATGGCTTTACTTTTGCTGTGTCTCATGTGTATCATTTTCATTTTTAAAAGGATCATGGCAATAAAAGCGGTCAGGAGCCAGTCTGTCATAGAGTGGCAGTGTGGGATTAAGGGCATAGGGTCTGCTTTCAGTGAAGTTCCAGAGCACAGATTTGGACTGTGAGGATGAGAGAAGCAGGGGAGATTGTCCAGTGCTTGCACATTGGCTGGCGTTTAGCGTGGGAGGATACTTTGCTTTGTCCAAACTCTGCTTCCACAGAAATCGGAGTCTTCTGCAGCACAGACCGAGCAGGGTCAGTGCACGCAGCCTGGTGATCCTTCTCTTCAAACTTGGCGATGGCCACTGCGCTGGAAATACTCATCCTGTGTTTATTTTTATCTCCTTTTTAACACAGGGAAAAAAACCCCATCAAAATCCAAGGGGACTCGATAATGAACGCTTCGACACCTTCCCAAACTTTATCTGTTTGGCTCTTTTCCTGAGCTCGGTGTTGTCTTCCCAACCGCCCCCAGCGATGTGCCGCAGGCGGGTGGTGCTGTACAGATGCAGACCAAGCAGCATGTTTGATATCAAAAGGCAGATGGCATCATTAGACTTTGTTTAATACACCCCAAAACACTCAAGGAATATCTCCTGTTGGGGATGGTGGTATTAAAGTATTCCATTTTGGAAAACTGTGCCAGCCACGTTCAGTCATGGTGTCACTATATTACACTGGTGAGTAAGAACCAAAATTATGTCAGGTGTTTCAGTGTTGTATTTAGTAGGAAGCTAGTGTAAGTGTTTACTGATTTTTTTTTTTTTTTGGCCAGTCTCTTCCAGTTCTGCAGGAATCACCAGAGCACCAGGAAAAACAAGTCCCTGGCTGTTGTACATATGAACTGTTTGTCCCCCAAAAGAACCATGTTTTTATGGAATGAACAGGCTGAACAGTCCATTGCTATTTTATTTTGTCCTAATGATTTAAGAAGAACCTGTGCTCTGCAGCAATGTGAGGAGGAGGTGGTGGCGTTTCTTGCCCCATTTCACTGAGAACTTTACTGGGAAGTGTGGACTAAACTTACTCTGTCTGGTTTATTACAGTGCAGCTACAGCTGTCGGTGACATGGCATTTTTAATGATATTTTCTTAGTTTTATAATAAGGAATGTCGGTCTCCAGGTCTGAAAACAAAACAGTGAGCAGCAACCTGTGAGAGTGGAAATTAAGTGGGCAGAGGTGTTATATCAAGGTATGGTAAGAACAATTGTGCTGGAACGTGGGAAAGGTCAGGTTGGATGCCAATAGGGACCTCCTGGCATTAGCAGACTACCTAAGTTCAGCTTAGCATCTAAGTAAGTGACAGCATGCCCTAGGAAGGCTTTATTATATACAGAGGGTAATCTCTGTTCATGAAACTTCATGAGATAAGAGTCACTGAAGCCACAAGTCAGCGGCAAGAACAATGACACTCATTGAGCGGGAGCCAGCCCAGGCGAGGGGGGAAACTCCTCTCCCAGGGCTGTGCTCCTTCGGACGCTTGGGTCGGTTCTATCTCAGTGTAGCTTCACTGGACGGCCCCTCTTGGTTTATATTGCTTCTGAGTGAGAGTGACAACGAGTTTTCAGTGTCTAGCTCATAGCACTTGCATGGGTACTTTCTGAGACCTTCCCCAGGACTGGCTGGAGCATGAGGTAGGATCCTTAAATTTTTTAAAAGCAATTGTGATTTGCTTTGGCTGCAATCAGCTCCACCCGGCCTTTCAGTCACTGAGCACAGCTTTACAGAGCCTGTAAATGCTGTTCCTTAATTGCTTCTGAGCAATAAAAGGAACTCTTACACTAGCCAGATCTTCTTAAAAATCACTGTTAAATATTAAGCTGTCTGTTATGGTTTAAATGAGGCAGCTGTGTTTTGTAGGGAGCAAGAGCTGGGGACCAAACCAGTTACAATGTGAGTCTGATCAACTTGGTATGTGACTCGGGTCTTTATTCTTTCAGGCCATCTTGTTTTCCTCTGTAAAGGGACTATTATGTAACACTTAATCTTGTGTTGTTTGGGAAGAGTTTGACATACGGAGGGTTGTTTGATGTACATGTTTTGGATGGTGCCTTGATGGGCATGTGGCCTGTTGTCCTGCTTCCCAGGGGACTTCACTTGTATCCTGAACCCAGGTATTGCACCGCTTCACCAGAAAAAAGGAGACAGTTTCATAACAAACCAGCGTACTTTTGGTTTAACATAGTGAACGCCAGTTTCTAGCCCTACTCTCCCTCCTTCTCAAACTCAAGGGTTTCTTTCTGTCCAATTAATGAAGTAATTCAATACTGTGTGTGGAAAAGACAGGCAGCGTTTTTACACCTATAGAATGAGTGATGTCACGTGTTTTGGTTAGGATGGTGAGAGTTACAAAAATAGTCTGGATGAGTGTTTTTAAGTTGGAGGAGATGGTGAGATCACAGCTTGAGCTGAAACGCAGCCATTCTGCTGAAGCAACCTCATGCATAAGAAGTGGCCTGTAGAATTTTTTTTTTTTTCTTAAGGAAGCCAAAGAAACCTGAAACAAAAGTAAATTCTCCCATGGCTTTTTTTTTTTTTAATGGAATTCTTCAGGCAGGCCCCAACCGATGACTCTCATGACAGGAAACCTCAGTTAGCAAGTGTTTTGAGAGTCACTAGGGTTCTCATTATCCTAAGTCTACAAGTGGTGTAGTGTGTAGTGGTAAACATGGAAGTGCAGCAGGGCTTAAAAAAACCAGCATAAATCAACTGGCGTTGGCTTTGTGGTGGCAGAGTTCCCAGTGGAGTTGCCCAGCAGAGGATGACAGGAGCTGTTACTAGTGCAGGACGATGCCCTGATGCAAGGGGGGGAGATAAAGCTGTGTAAGTGGGAAAGGAGGGAAAAAATCCACAAGGAGTTGCTGAATTGGCCAGAATTTGGAACCCTGACTTACCCAGGTGGTGGGTGCTGAAGGTGATGTGCTGCTCTTCCCACTTTTTGTAGGGTAGTTCTTTTAGATTCATTTTTTTACATTGTACTTCAGGTCTGGTACTTCTGATCTTCACTACCCATTTCTGTTTATCCTCGGCAAGACTCGCATTTCCTACGTCTTCTCCTACCTTTACCTCCTCTTCAGTTTTCTTCTCTTCCTTGCTCAATTTGCTCAAGTTACCCTTTTGTCCATCTTCTGATCTCCCAGTTATTTCTCTTTGCCAGGTTCCTGTTGTTTCCACCTCGTTTGCTCTCCTATTTTTTTTTTTTTTTGATGTGTGTTCTCATATGCTTATTGCGATTTTTCCATTGCCTCTCATTTCCCTTTCCATTTCTTCAGTTTGCCCCATTGAAGACTGCCTTGCACTTTGGATGCCAGTGTCTGCTCTGCCTCCTTCCATGTCTTTGCTACAGCCCTGCCCACTGTTCTTTTTCTCGTGGCATAGTCCCGCATGATTTTCATTACATCTCCGGCTGGTGACTTACCTTGGGTTGCTGATTTGGCAGCATAACCTTACTCGGTTTCAGCAGTACCTGTCTCTGATGCTTTATTCACTGCTTGATATAATTGGAGCAGAATTTACCACTTTCTATATTCCTAGAGCTTTCTAGAGCTGTTCTTCAGCTCCATCTTATTTACGGAAATGGCAATTCTAGTGTTCTTCAGGTGGCTTAGAAATCTGCAAAGACTTCCTATTTCTTCTACCTATATAATGATATTTCAGTTTCCGGGGGGAATCTTGAGCACTGAATTAATGAAGTGACTCCAGTGACTGTGCAGGATGGAGAGAATGAAATGGGTGATGTTGCTAGTACATTAAAATAAAGGTGAAAGTACGTATATCAGATTTTCCTTCTGTTCATTCGCCATCCCTAAATCCTTTATGCAATGGACAAAATGAGAACTCCTTTATGATATGTCTCTGATCAAAAATTGGTTGGGAAAAGATAAAGTGATGAATGGATGCCTCAGGGCTCTGATGAAAAGCTGTTTTTATTTTTTTAAAAAGTCTTCCCATTTAATGAAAAGCAGGCACGGCACTAGACTGAGCATGCCCGCACGATATGCCAACGTACGCAAAACACAGGAAGGTCTGTGAATCGCAGTGCATAAATGGTTGCAGATACTGGCACTGCACTTCTTCACAGACACGTGATGATGATGTTTACAAGCTGTAGGCATTGTGCGACTTCAAACTTGGTTTAGAAAGGAATGTGGTATTTTATTGTTGCAAGGTTTGCAGTAAGCAAACGGGATGTGTTGGGTTCGTTTATTGGTAGTGCGTGTGCCCAAATAAAATTTTTTTGCTTTTTATAAACATCTCCCTCGGTGCAGAAGGTTGATATTAGGATGAGTGGATTTCTTAAATGAAGTTCTGCCTGCAGAACTTTGATTAGTCCTCTAAATAGTGGCCAGACTTTCACTAGTCTTGTAAATAGTGGTCAGCCGTGCTGAGGTCTTGCCATCGTGACTGTGAGGGAGCTGCACTGACACGTGGTAAAGATGCTACGAAGTTGGGCAGATGCACAGGATGTTTTCAAAGGCGCAGCGAGAGATTATTTTGCAATTGTCATTTTCCCCACCTGTAATCTGCCTGCTGCTCTGTTCTCATCATCATTTATTTTGGTTCGCTAATCGGTTGCTGTTTTTCCAGATGTAGCTGACAGGGAAGTCGTTAAGTCCTTTCCCAAAAGTGCCCTATCCGTAAGAGTTGGGAAAAGCTAAGGGAAATATTCCCAAAATAAAATAAGCGTTGCCTTTAAGACCGCATCCAGGTGTGGTGCAGCTTTTCTCTCCCGTTCTGCTGCCATCCTGGAGACTGGTTTGGGCTAAGTCAGCAGCCAAACCAACATGACTGACCAGTACGCTACTGGGCAGGGCTGGTGGTGCTGGTCGCCTTCTGTGCAGGACCAGTAGCAATGACGGAGTCCGTGTGGTTTATAAGCAGGC
>NW_010258830.1:40257-47754 GCF_000690775.1 Eurypyga helias
GTTCTGGTTCGTAAACTGTTACCACCAGATTCCTTGAACATGATGAGGAACGCCATATAATTAACTGAAGTGTACATGAGGCTGAATGTGTTTTATTCTGCGGTTGAAAGCTGCAAGAGAAAGTCCTCTGGTGTTCTCGCGTTTCTAGGAATGGTACAGCTCCGGAGTGAAAGGTCAGCCCTTACTCTGACATACGGAGCAAAACATGGAGACAGTTTCTCCAAACCGAAATCGGAGTGTTTTTGGAGAGCTCACACTGTAGCTTTTGGAGTCGTTTCAGAGGCAGAAGAGTTCTTCCTTGTTCAGCTTGCTGAGACTGATCCTAAATTCAAGAAATAGGAGGAACCAGTTCCCTTTATTTTTAAATTTCAAGTTCTTCCCACGGCTACTCTCTGCAGCCTGGATGAGGTGAGTGTGGAGAAGAACAGCCCTTGGATTTCATCGCAAAAAGGGGAGAGTTGACGTGTGTGTAACACGGAGTTACTAGTGAGGATTTGATACTTGGCTACTTGTGCTTGTTAGCATGCCTTTGGGAGGCGAAGACATGGCTTCCGTGGAATCCGCTGAAATCCTTTAACTTAATATTTCATAACATTTCATTAACTTGCGTAGGCAGGATCTTATTTATAGTTTGCATTGCGTGTGGTGCCTATCTGTACTCACAACGTTATAATACGCATGCTAGGGGTTTCTCCATGCTGAAATTCATAAACGACGTGGGGTTATTCGCTGTCCTCTACGAACCTCTGACGGTGTGGAGAAAGGGGTACCTGCGTGTATGTGACAGCTTGAGTGCGATTAGTCATCTGTATTTAACTGGAGAGGTCCATAATTATTCTGTTAGTCCGTACCAATGTCTTTCCAGTAAAAACTTGGTGCTCCACTTCTGGCCAGTTATGTCCTCACCACTCATCTGCTGACTGCTCGCGTAAGGACGGCTCCTTGCTTGCTTGAAGCTGCTCAGATGCATTAGGCAGAGCCAGAAATGCATCTAGTTACTCTTTCTGGACAAGTAATTATTTTTATTGCAGTCATGATATTTTATGTAAATATTAAGAATGTTAATTTCTAAGCCAGTCTAAGTGCCACACAACCTCATAAGAAGTTTGAGGTTGCTGTATTTTTCCTTTAATCTGAATGATTTCTGGGGATGTGAATACTTTTGTGTTGTTTTTAATACTCTGAGGCAACTCTTCGCCCTGAATAAATCAAACATACGTTCTTTGGCTGTCACCTAGATGGTGCTTACTGTGTCGAGCACAAGACTTGCTGAAAACTTCCTCTTTTAAAGGATCAGGCTGCACATTTTGTCTTCATCCAAGAAGGTGGGAAAGTTCTGTAAGTGGAAGAATAACAGCACAGATGTTAAAGGAAGAGGTATAATATTGAAGAGATAAAGATATGTGTTTTCTTTTTGTTTTTCAATGTTTAAGACGTTCTTTCAAATGGAGATCTCATTGGATGATGCTGTTTTACCTTGGCATATGTTAATAGCTGCCCTGAACCCACTTATGCTCCTCTGCAAGAAGAGGTTTAATGGTGCATAATCAACTTTTGCCATATGCTTAACAGTGCAAAGCCTTTAACAACTTGTACAGGAAAGGTATAAAACAAAACATTAGGATTTTGGATACAGCAACTCCATCTGACTTGATAAAAATTGATGCAAGAGCAGTTGGCATAAACCGTAGACGGTTCTGAACTAATATTGACCCAGTATGTCAAGCTAGTATGTGTCAGAGAAGCACACAAGGGCACACAGAACAAACACTGCTCTTAAAAGCATTGCATTTGGACCAAGGTTTCTTTTGCTTTTTAGCTTGCCAAACGGTGTGGGACTTCAATAACAATTTTTACGGCCTCGACAGGGAGGAAGATATTTCTGACCATGGGATCTAATAGTTCGAAGACGATGTTTTGAGTGGGGTTCTGAGAAGCTGCAGCTGCCGGGGTGTGATGCCAGCTCTGCCACTGATAGCGTCACCTCTCTGCCTTGGTGTGTGCTGCTCCAAAACCTGGGCTCTGGGGACTGGCTGATGCTGCTGATGTCCTTCAAAGGCATCCCTGCAGCTGGCTGTCACCGTCTTCCTGGGAAAACCTGGAGGTCTTGCAGAATATGGTGCTGTTGGTGAGATTTTGCTGTAGAAAGGATGGATAGTTATCCCTCACTATAAAAGTGAGCTTTAATAATACATGAATTTCTGTATCTGTAACCAGGTGATTTATTGTCCTGGAAGGCTGGTCCTGGTAGCTGACATGACAGACTAAAATCATATTCTGTAGTTTGCTGTTCTGCTTTCCTTCTTTTCATGCTGGAAAGTGAAAGGCCGTGAAGGAGAAAGGAACATAAAAAGGGGGAGTTTATGGGGTAGTACTGGTTAAAACTCTTCCTCTCTAAGTCCTGTTGGTCCAGTTACTGCAGTATTGTGAGTGGGTGTACACTTATTCTAGCCTAGCTGCGGTTTCTTGCTTATTGGCATGCCTCAGGAGTGCTAGGAGTATTTTGACTTTTTTTTTTCTTTCTTGTTGCTCAATTTCATTCACCAGAATTTCACATTTTTGCAGTTACTACTCATACTTCAAAGAGGCAACACTTCAAAGTGATGTCCTTACGGATACTGTGACACCAAACTTGTTCTTCCTTTAGCCTCAAATTTTGTCTTTGATTCTGAGGAATGTTCATCTCTGCTAATGAGGGATAGCTGTCAGGGGCTTTAAAGAAGTCCTCTGTTGAACCCTGCCTCTCTCCTCTCTTGCCATCTAAGTTACAACTTCTAAGAAGAGTTTATAAGGAATGATGTGGTTTGGATCCTGAGAGCTAATGAAGGCCAGCAGCCTAGGAACTGCTCGGATCTGTTTTCTGTTACTGGATGGTCGTGCCTTTATTTCGATGGGCTGCTGTAACCATCCTTCTGTGTGTGGTTTGAGCAGCTCTTCTCTCACCCAGTTTCTTGCAGTGACACGTTCCAGTGAATGTTGTCACTGGTCTGCTTGCACTCTGCCTTCTGCTGAAGACCTCAGGGATAGCTGGCCAGATGTTCCCAGATACGAGTTCAAGAAAAGCACAGGTAGTTCAGCCAGTCCCCTTCCAGATGATGTGTGGACACAGCTCAGTTGCTTTTGTTACCATCACAGATTTGCTGGTGGTCATCTATTTTGAAAGAAAAATACTTACTAGATCATAGAATCACAGAATGGTTTGGGTTGGAAGGGACCTTAAAGCCCATCCAGTTCCAACCCCCCTGCCATGGGCAGGGCCACCTTCCACTAGACCAGGTTGCTCCACGCCTCATCCAGCCTGGCCTTGAACACTTCCAGGGATGGGGCATCCACAGCTTCTCTGGGCAACCTGTCCCAGTGCCTCCCCCCCCTCTCCGGGAAGAATTTCTTCCTGATATCCAATCTAAACCTCCCCACTTTCAATTTAAACCCGTTACCCCTTGTCCTGTCACTACAGGCCCTTGTAAAAAGTCTCCCCCAGCTTCCTTGTAGCCCCTTCAGGTACTGGAAGGCTGCAAGATGAACAAGATTTCTGACTTTAAGGCTGGAAGTAAAATATCAATGATGATTATTTCTGCGGTATATTCAATAGTTGTGTGCAAGTCTGGTAAGGCAGTGACTTTGTTTATTTTTATCTATTCTGAAAGGGAAGAGACACCGTTTGGTTTGTAGCTCTTCCAGGAGATGTATGGTGCCTGTGAAAACAAGGATGTTGTTTTGATGCTCTTATGTGCAGTGATGTCTGGGCAGCTTGGCCATGGGAAGAGGAGGCATGGGCAAACGTTGGAACAATGTGCTGCATACTCTTATTTTGGATGGATGGATGGGCAGATGAAAAAGGTTGAAGCTCTCTCTCTAATGAGAGAGCTTCGGGCTTGTCATTACTGAGTGTGTGCCTTTTGCTGGGAAGACTGGATGGTTGAGAGAAAGTCATTGTGGTTGGTATAGTAGCAACTGTGGAAATACCAGAGTGGGAGGCTTTCAGAGGACAGTACGGTATTGATGCCAAGCGGTAATAACGAAAGTCTGTGTTAAGATTAGGTAAATGGTGCTCTCTGTAGCCCGAAAGCACAGCCTCTTCGTGCCTTGTTGTTAGCAGAGCACAATTAGTATCAGATAACTAGTCTGTCAGACTTGAGTGGACACATCAGACCTGTTTGTTCACAGTTACTGGCTTGTGGTTGTTTTGGCGGTTTCCAAGCTCGTTGTGCTGTATGCAGTTATCACCAAGATGATGCTGGATGCCATCCCTGTGGCGTGTTTTTCTCTCGTGCGCATAGTTTCTTGAGTTTATTTGTGAAGTGTTTCAACAGCTCCTTCATAGACTTGTCTTCCCCAGCACCCGTCTTGTCTTCCACCGCAGGCTTGGGCTGCTGGTGAAGGCCAGCATCGCGTGCAGAGCTGGGTAGCCCATGTGAACAGATAGGATTTCCGCTCTGCTGTGTCTCACCCCAGCCCCAGCGCGCTGTTTTTATACAGCAGAGAACATTTTTTTTTGCCTATATTTGCATAAGCTTCCCCCAGATCCTGTTATCTCTCTACATCTCTGTTACTCTCTCTTTCACTGTTGGGTTTCTGCCAGCTGGGTTTATCCTTAATATTACTTATATTCAGCAAGATGTAGCTGCTCGATCGGTTTTTACACATCTTTCTATGCGGATTTCGTGCCTATTTTTTTTTCCCCTCTGTGTGTAAAATGGACAAATAGCATTACTAGTTACCTGGACTTTTGCATAGCAGCTTACATGTGCAGTCAAATTCACTATTGTAATTGAAACCAAGCTGAGGATGTTGGGAAGGAAATGAAATCCTTCCGAGCCAGTTGTCGGAGTGGGTGGACAGTGCTGTGTTATTTTGGAAGCACGAAGCATGAAAACCTGTGATATTTCATTTGTTAGCTCTGCTTAAAATCACTACCAACTTTTCCTCCTGAGCGACTGCCTTGCCTTCAGGATGGCAGAGGGAGGGGTGATAGGGCAGTGAGAGGGAATTATGTGCTCGCATGCCAGCGTTTTATATTTTACTGAGCGGTGACTTTTTGATAAGGGAAAAAAGGCAAGTAAGAAAGGGGTGGTGAATGAAAGAAAAAAGTGGAATAAGGAGAAAGGTGGGAAAGTAAGCTTGGAGGGGGAAAGGTAACGCGGGTATTCTTGTCAAGTTAAATTCAGTCTTTGTCAAAGTACTTTTGTGCTAGACACAGTTCCTCAAATGCTGGTTGTGTGAAAATGAATGAATCTTCACAGGTTTATGTCGGGCTGTATTTTTAGGTGTTAGCTCTTATGAAGACATTCTGTTCATGCAATATGGTCAGAGAAATTATTTCCTATTTAAAATACCCCTGTTCGATCTACATTAAAAGCAAGTTTAATGTAAAAGTTTAGTTGTTGTTGGTTCTCATAGAAGCCTTGATATATTTACTAACAGGAAGAAATGTAACTCTGCTTTAAAGAAGAAAATAGATGCAAGCCATATGTACTGTGCACGGAAGGAAGCATCTAAAATCTGGTTTGAGTAAAGAACTGTTCTGTGATCTCTTTGTAGAGCTGAAGGGAGAAGTATTTTTTCTGTTAACAATTCCCTTGTCCCAGTTTTGTTCTGTGGTTGATTTTCTCTCCAGATTTGTTAGCTGTTAAGAGATGGTAACAGTGTTTTGAAACTTATTATCCCTCCATGGTAAATACAGCCTCCCCCAAGTTTGAAAGGAAACATTTTGGCAATGCAGGTTAAATTTCAGAAGGTGGAATCTGGACGTAGACCAGCTACACACAAACGTTGGAGAATTTTTCATGAATGACTAAGGTTACCCTTTGCCTTATTTACAAACACCCACACTTACTCACTCATAACGGTTCTTCCACGATGGGCTGTTCCAAAACAGTCTTAAGTCAAGCTCTGCAAGTAAAGAAATCTGGAGGGGTTTTTTGCCTGCTTCTTATTTCTACCTGTGTTTCTCTAACCTGGAGATTGTCCTGACTCTGTAAGAAGAAAGACGGGATGTGATTTAATTACTCCACAGCTTTAATAACTCATCTGGGAACAGTGACAATTAATTGTACTGTACAGTTCATCAATCTTCACTGGATCCTGGATTTAAAAAAAAAAAAAGGTGTTCTTAGCAAGGTAGGGTACTTGTGCTTTTCCTTCTCCCTGTGATCAGAAGACCAGTGGTACCAGACAGCCCCCAACTCAAGGGATGTTCCTCAGTTGCTATTGGAGATGACAGTGGTGGAGGTAGAGGGAAATTAAATAAATACTTAAAAGCTTACAACCTTTTCCAGTCCGGGCAAACTGCCTCTGCAGCAGTGAGGGAAGGCATACTCAAATGAAAATCAGAAGGGAAAGGTGAATATTCTGAGTGTTGCGTTCAAGAGATTACTTTGTCAAACATTAGTGATGCCAGTTAAATGTGGCAACAGAGGGAAAATGTCTTGCACTTCCTTCACGAGACTCAGCCGTGACTTAAGACCTTACCATGTTTCCATGCTGTTTTCTGCAAAGGTAACTATGCACACTGGGTAACTGATGCTGAAATACAGGCTCTCCGATAGACCTCTGAGAGACTCAGATTGTGCAGCCTGAAAAACATGTTTGTGGTGCCCTCCCATTCCGAGAGGCCTCATTTTTCTCTGTTGTGGATGTATGTCTGATAACGGGCAGCTCCTGCTGTGGGGAGTTTGTAGTCCGAGCGGTCAAAACAGGTACAGGCAGACAGATGGAGAAAGAGGCAGAGAAGTAACTGGCTGCACAGCACTCATGGAGATATTGGTATCTTGTACAACCAGTCTTCTGTGCTGGCACAGTCTAGTAGAATCATAGAATCGTTTAGGTTGGAAAAGAGCTTTAAGATCATCAAGTCCAACTGTTAACCTGGCACTGCTAATACCACCACTAAACCGTGTCCCTAAGCACCACGTCAACTTGTCTCTTCAATACCTCCAGGGGTGGTGACTCTACCACCTCCCTGGGCAGCCTGGTCCAGGGCCTGACAGCCCTTTTGGTGAAGAAATTGTTCCTAATATCCAATCTGAACCTCCCCTGGAGCGACTTGAGGCCATTTCCTCTCGTCCTATAATACCGGTCATTCACTAGGACAAACAGGGTTTTGAAATTCAGTTGTAGGTCAGTAAATCATGGCTACAATTACTTAGTGATGCTACAGTCCATACTGCTTTAGGCCTTGACTTTCAGATGCCCAGTTTGAGGAGACATCGAAAGCTTCTGAATGTTTCACTGATGTCAGTGGTCTTGTGAGCGTTCAGTACCTTTCCATCTCAGACACCCAGATGTCTCTAGTCAGGTGTCTCTAAAGTGAGACATCCAACCCAGAAAACGTTTTTGGGAACAGGGCCGTGTACCAGTCTTACAAAATGCCTACCATAGTCTTAACTCGTCGTAAGGCTAAAAGTGTTAGGTGTTGCCATTAGACTTCAGAAAAATACGGCTGTATTGATTGGCTGTGTTATCTTACCTTTGTGATCTACTTGGACTTGTGCAAAG
>NW_010258831.1:0-3749 GCF_000690775.1 Eurypyga helias
GAGTCAGACCCAGAGAGCCGCAGGCTGAGAGCTGGAGCCTGAGCGCTGTCCCAGCAGGCTTTGAACGAACTCTATCAGCGATAGCACGGCCTGGGAAACTAAACAAACCCACCAACTCCCTCATGAACAAGCCAGAACAGCAGTTAGCAAAGCAGCTAACGCAGGAGTCAGGGAGAGTGTTAGCAGGTGCCAGGAAGTAAATGAGCAAGAGAGTAAGAGAGAGTAATGGTTCCCAGATCCCCTCTTCGCCTCTGTCCCAAACATGACGTACTATGGAATGAAATACTTCCTTGGTCAGTTTGGGTCAGCTGCCTGAACTGTGTGTCCCCTGCACTGCCTGTAGCCAGACAGCGGGAGTTAGGGATGCAGCTGCAGTATCAGAAGCAGAGAAAGACCTTGAATCTGGTGCAGGCATTCCCCAGTGCCAGCTAAGAACTTATCAGTGCTGCTCTCTGCATCCAGGAACAGCTTCCTAGCAGCCACAGTAAAGAGAGTTAACTCTTTCCTGGCTGAACCCAGCACAGAGGTAGAGAAATTTGAAGCAAAGCTGAGCCCACAAAGAAGGGAGGGGTGGGGGAAAGGTGTTTTTAAGAACTGTTCTATCTCTCATTGCCCTACTTTAATTTGATTCATAACTAATTAAACTAGTTTTTCTTTCCCCAAGTCAAGTCTCTTTTTCCCATGACCATAACAGGTGAGTGATCCCTCCCTGTCCTTGGCTTGACCATGAGCCTTTCCTTGTATTTTCTTCTCCCATCCCACTAGTGGGGATGAGTAAGTGGCTGCTGGTGCTTAGTTGCTGGCTGGGCCTAAATCACGACAGAGACAGATGAACACAGTTTCTCTTTGTACAAGAGCTGAACCATTTACAATGGACTGTGCAGAAACAGGGAGGAAAAGGAGACTACCTACCAGTTCCATCTGTTAAAGCTTTATGAATGCTCTCTCCTCTTTCTCCCTGTAAACGATTCCTTGGAGTAAGATAATAGCTTTTGTAGGGTTAGTTATGATTCTAGGCCTTGCATTTCAAAAAATGAAGCACTTCTTTTTTTGGACATGTCTCCATTTCCTTTTGAAAACACATTTAACTTAGAAGGCATAAAATCACTGCATTAGCAATCATAGCACTCCAAAATTCTGACAGACTCTTGGTAAGTTTTCACAAAACATAAAATCTACTGAATATAGTAATACATTGCAATCTTTCCCATTGAGTGGTGTGCTTTTCATATGCTGTATTAGCTGAGAAAATGCATCTCAGATTTCAGCAAACTATATTGCTTTTGTTCTCCTCAGTTGGTCCTGCAATTGTACCTGCCCTTACCCTGGTTGCATACTGCAGAAGGGACTTGAAACAAGTTACCTTCTCATCTTTTGGTACAGTCATTCTTCTCTGTGTTTTGATGATTACATTTGCTTCTGATCTGAAATTACACGGACATTCAAAAAGTAAGAAAGCAAGGAACATTTCTGCAGAAAAGGTTCTGTAGACCTAATAATAATTTATCTTGTAATATATAGGGTATAGATGATTTTATATGTGCATTTCCAATATTATTGTGATCTGATATTCTGAAACGCGTTCTTTTTAAAAACTGACATATGTATCTAAGGGCATATATGTGCATAAATATATGTGTATGTGTATATGTCATGTTTGCAATACCATAAAAGAAATTCAGTGCCACTGGTACATCAGCTTTTGTATATCACAGAATCACAGAATGGTCAGGGTTGGAAGGGACCTCTGGGGATCCCCTAGTCCAAACCCCTGCCAAGGCAGGTTCATCTAGAGCAGATTGCACAGGAACGTGTCCAGGTGGGTTTTGAATATCTCCAGAGAAGGAGACTCCGCAACCTCTCTGGGCAGTCTGTTCCAGTGATGTGTCACCCTCACAGGGAAGAAATTTTTCCTCATGGAAAAACTCATGATGATATTTCATCAATATCCAATTATTCCTCATCTATTTCTATTTTTCTCCAAGATTCTTCTGAATTATATTCCCTGAAATAGTTAAGATACTATACTACAATTCACTGTAGTACATCATTTAATTTGTGTGTGTGTGTAAGATCTCTGTGTTCATCTCATTCTTCACAGTGACTGAAGGCTTCTATGTGCCTATTTAGTACACTGACAGGAAAAAACTACTGACAGGAAATGACGTGTGACAGGACAGAATATTGTTAATATCCTTTGGGAAGCAAAAATTGTACTCAAGGAGCAATGTTATATTATAAATGGTGCAAGGTATCTGTACTTTTGGATACAGTAAAGTATCCAAATGACACCCAGAAAAATAGAAACAGAATTGAATTTTTAAAGCTATTAAGCTGCGTGGATGAGCAAAATGGTTTATACACCACTCAATCAGCTTGTGTGATAGGTATGGTTGGAATTTGTAACAATATCGCAGCACTGTCCAACAGCTAGAAGACAAAATTTTCAAAAAGTCTGCAAAATCATTAGCCACCTATGCTCTAAAATCATAGAGCTGAAATACTAAACTGAATATTCTTACTTGCTCTTCAGCAGTTATTTTGATGCTATATTTTAAAGAAGAAAGCAAGGCTAGAAACCTTTCCATTAAATCCAGGATTTTGAGGTAATAAATGAATTTCACAACCTGGACATTTCACAATCTGAATATTATCAGGTATCATGAGACTCATGATAAAATAAAATAAAATAAAAGGAAGAGGGATATTTCCAAGGACAATACAGTAGGATGTGTATAGACATGGTACCATTTAAGCTATCCTATGTTTTCTTTGCTGAGATTATCTAGACTTATTTCATACAGTGTCTATGGGACTTCTTGAAAGATCAGGTGCCTGGTTTAACTCTGAAGACGGTACAGTTTGTTACACATTTTTTATGTCCATTATCAGGTGTAGGGATCCTTTCTTTGCCTATTTTCACATGTGACTAGAATCTTAACATGAAATAAGTAATTTCATTGGATTAAAATAAATGAATTAAAATAGCAAACGTTACTCAGTCTGTTACCTGTAAATTTGTGTAACCTCATATGGATTCTCGTATATGATGCACACAAATATAATCTCTTCAAATAATAGTTTTAGTATCCACATTGCTTATGAATCTAGGCCCACATTTCAGTATGAAAGATAAAGGCAGAGGTAAACAGGAAAAGTATACATGGGAAGGGACCCAGTCTCCTTTCTGATAGCAACATTGCATCTCTGGTTCCTTTGCTGGTTTCAATCAGGAAGGAGTTGACTCTCTTTACCGTGGCTGTTGGGGGGCTGTGTTCCTGGATGCTGAAAGGGATGCTGTTGGGGGTCTTAGCTGGCACTGGGGAATGCCTGCACTGAATTCAAGGTCTTTCTCTGCTTCTGATACTGCAGCTGCATCCCAGCTCTCGCTGTCTCGCTACAGGCAGTGTAGGGGACACAGTTCAGGCAGCTGACCCAAACTGACCAAGGAAGTATTTCATTCCACAGGATGTCATGCTCAGGGCATAGATGAGGAAGGGGTCCAGGAGCCACTATTGTCTCCCTTACTCTCCTGTTCGTTTACTCCCATACACTTGCTAACACTCTCCCTGACTCCTGCGTTAGCTGCTTTGCTAACTGCTGTGCTGGCTTGTTCATGAGGGAGTTGGTGTTTTTGTTTAGTTTTCCCGGTCGTGCTATCAATCTGTTACAACAGCTCTCGGAATCCAGCTCTCAGGCTGTGCTTGCTCTTGGGCTGCAGCTTTCGGGTTCTCTGGGTCTGACTCTCA
>NW_010258832.1:0-3509 GCF_000690775.1 Eurypyga helias
GACATCTTCCCTTCTCCTGAGTAGCCCTTTAGTGCCAACGCACCACCTACCCATATCAGATATGGAAAAGCTGCTGTAGTTATGTGCACTGAGGGCCTCAGGCAAAGTTTACTGATACCAGTGGAAATATTCTCATCAACTTCACCGGACCTTTGATTTCTGCTGTTCTAGGTAGTACATAGGCTCCTCCTCTCACTTGTATAAAAGCTGGCACAGTAGTCATTGATTTATTTCCACGTGCAGTTTTCTGAGAGAGCAAGCTTGGTTTATTCCTGCATTGTAATGCAGCTCTATGCTGGCATTTATTTGCATTTATGGAAGTAAAATAAAAATTTCTAACCTGGTCCTTATTGGACCTCAAGATTTTATCATGTGTTTTTATGTCATTCTTTCAGCAGAAACACATAACCATATATGCATGTTCTGGCTGTTAAACAAAGAAAGAAGCACTTTCAAAGTACATGTATCTGTGGGTTTTATACACATAAAATGTTCTTATTCAATGATTTGGGTGTTTAACCAACTTCTGCATGGATTATTTTTAAAGCACTTCAGCTTACCTTTAAAATTAAATTACAGGCTTCCAAGAAGTCCACGTGAGGATGAGGACACAGTGTCATTAATGGATTTTAGCTGCTCAATGACTGCCCCTCCCAGTGACCACCTCCTTCTTCAGCACTGCCATCATCATTTCATACTGATGTAAACTGAGCTGGAAGCCACACCTCTTCTCTACAGCAACCCTGAGCTTTCCTTTGCTTTCTATAGGGCAGACACAGTGTATGACAGAGCAGGGAGGAGCAGCTCTGGGAAGAGGGATCAGGGTGCAGTAGTCCTTGCCCACAGGTCCTTGGCCCTCAACCTGAAGATCTGGTTAGGAGTTGCCGTCCAGTGACTCTCCTAACTCCTCCCATCCTGAAGTTTTGGCACCCAGCATTCAAACCTCTCCCACATCAGCCCTTCCCAAACTATTACAACATGCAATGCCAGCGTGTTCCACATGTATCCTCCTAGCAGTCCTGCCTCCCAAAGCTCCACCATCCAAGCCACAACTCACTGCAAATCCCTTCTACTTTGAAGGCCATCCCAAAGCCAGTTGCCTCAGGGTCCATCCAGACCCTGTTCACAATCCTCCCAGCCCTGGCAGCAGCAGCACCTGCAGCCCCACAAGCTATGGAGGCTTCTTGTTGCCAAAGGACTATAACAGTCCTATACCCAAAGCTCTTTCCTAAGCATGTCCAAGTTTGACCCTAGAGTCTGCAGGATAGGTCAAAAACATATTTATGTATACGCTTGAGAAGATATTGGTGTGAAAAGAGCAGTGTTTAGGGGAGATCTAAAACTGACTGTCTGTGGTGGGTTGAACCTGGCTAGAGGCCAGGTGCCCACCAAAGCTGCTCTATCACTCCCCTCCTCAGCTGGGCAGGGGAGAGAAAATATAATTAAAGTCTCATGGGTCGAGATCAGGGCAGGGAGGGATCACTCACCAATTATTATCACAGGAAAAACAGACTCAGCTTGGGAAAAAATTCTTTATCACCAATCTAATCAGGTTAAGAAGAGAAATAAAATCCAATCTTACAACTTCGTCCCACCCCTCTCTTTTTACTGGCCTGCCTCACCATGATCTTCACCACGGGCTACAGGGGAATCTCTGCTCCAGTGCCTGGAGCACTTCCTCCCTCTGCTTCTCCACTGACCTGGGTGTCTGACGAGTTCTCTCACACATCTTGCTTGCTCTCTCTTTCAGCAAAATCTCTTCTCTTCCATTTTTTATTTTCCCTTCTTAAACACGTTGTCCCAGAGCTGTTATGACTGTCACTGACAAGCTTGGCCTCAGACATCGGTGGGTCCATTTGGAGCTGGCTGGCATTGTCTCTATCAAACACAGGGGAATCTTCTAGCAGCTTTTCACAGAAGTTACCCTGTAGCCCCCTGGTACCAAAACCTTGCCATGCAAACCCAATACAATGGCATACAGGCATGAGATGCTCTTCCAGCAAACTCCCTTAGTAGACTATATGTAGCTGGCATGGTCTCACCAAGTGTCACCTCAGAGTCTTGGGGACCCTAACAAGTGTGGTGACTGTGGCTTTCTTTTTAAAGCTAGGGGCTGGGTTGAGGGGCAGATTAACAGCTTGGGAAGTTACCCAGGAGGCAGGAATCTGCAATCACTGTATCCTTAGTCTGCCGGCACCGAGTGTAGATTCAGACCAAGTTCTGTATCCATCTTTTGCTGGAGTGTCTATACATCCTTGTATTTAACATGGTGATGTTTTCTCTAGGGATGAGCCTGCTGTGCCCACAGGAGCCAATTTTCTTTGTCTGACTGACATTTTGCTCAGTTAAAATCTTTCCCAAAGCTGCTAGTGGCTTTGCTTTGCAGGATTTCATGCCTGGGGTTTAAGTCCTGCAGGTAAATTGGATTAAGCAGAACATGAAGCAGTACCCCATGATTTTGTCATAGAATCATAGAATGGTTTGGGTTGGAAGGGGCCTTAAAGACCATCTAGTTCCATGGGCAGGGACACCTTCATCTTTTAGAGTAAGTGTTGGGTGCTGTAACATGGTCAGATTTCTTCTTTACTAGGCTTTAGTATCAAAGTCTCTTTATATAATAACATGAAGAATGTTTGGTAGTTTTAACAAGCTTTTGAAAGTTTCAAGGAGAGATGAATTCCAACAGCGCTGCCAGAAGCCATGTCTGGCTTTAATCCACCCGGATATTTTCATTTTCGTAAACCTACAACGGCCCTACGGCCTTCCAGGGCGATGCGGATCTATGAGATAACCTAGAGCTGGCGACAACTATGAGTGAAAAATCATGAAGGGAAGGACGCAGGAGGGTTTCCTCGGAGGGATCTCGTTCCCCTTTTCCCGCCTCTTTCCTGACATCTGGTGGCGAGAAATGACTCGCCGCTCCCAGGCCGGGGCGTTTGCTGAGGACCTCGGGGTTGACACTTAGGGAAGCTTTGCCTCAGCAAGGAGCCGTATTTTTTATCCCTTTTAATATTACCTAGAATCTGTAGTCGCAAAGCGGCGCTTCGCGACAAAAAGCCCAATCCGAGCCGAGCAAACTAATCCCCCCTGCAAGCTGCCTCAGGGCAAGATGGGGATGGCCCTCAGGGCAAGATGGGGATGGCACTCAGGGCTTCTCTGATTCCTCCTGGTCCTGCCAGGCTCCCTGAGCTGGAAATAGCTGGCACAGAGCAGCACCTTGGGTCTGCCTCCCACGACCGGGGTGGCAGCAGGTTAGGAGAGGGGGCAAGTTCATCTGTGCTCTGCGTATAGTCACCGGGTGGCAGGGCAGCCATCTGCTCCGAAGCTGAATTAGTGAAGAAGCGATGACTCACACTTGCAATGAATGCATGAAACAAAGAGCCAAACCCCTCAAAAAAACCCCAAACAAAAATCGCTAAACACCAGCCTGGGTTTAGGAACATGATGGTGAATGACTGCAGCCCGGTCCCATGCAGGGGGAGGAGACTTGGTGGCCTTCTACGATGGGG
>NW_010258833.1:0-38908 GCF_000690775.1 Eurypyga helias
CCCGCCGCAACCCCCGCGCCAGCACTTCCTCCGGCCGTGTTTACCTGGCCGCCATCTTGGCACCGCCGGAACACCCCGCGCGCTGATTGGACTCTGCCCTGCAGCCAATCAACGGGCGCTTTGCTGCCTTAAGGCCCGGCCTCTCTGGTCTCCGTGACAACCGGGCAGGGTGAGCTCTGGGCCGCACGGCGGGGCGGAGAGCGACTGCCTCGCCGGGCAGCGGCTTCTCCCCCGGGGTTTTCCCCCTCGCAGTGAGGCCGCTCCGGGGAACCGAGCAACGTCACCGCGCCCGGGAGGGTCTGACGGCCCAACGTGGGCAAGCGAGGTGGTTTTGTTAGCGTTAACAGCAGGTCCCTGGGAGAAAGACAAGGGGCAAGTTTTACCGCAATCCCAGTTGCCATAAAGGAGTATGGCATCTATTCCAGAAGTAACCCTGCAATTTATACAACGCCTAAGTGTTTACTCTAGGGCAGAATGACTAGGGTCAGCCACCTTGCTCTGCAAGGATGGAAAAATCCTCTGAAGATTCCTGCTAGTGTCTTGGATTTTCTGCTAAAAGAAACCTCAAAAATGCTACTCCCAGACCTGGCAAGCTTGGTTGTTGTGGATGGTTTTCCAGCATCAGAGCTTGCGCTTCCCCTAAACTGCTCCAAGAATTTGGAAAAGCTCTTAGGAACTCGTCAGGAATTCTGAGCCAAATAGCACGGTGCTCGGTGCCTCGAAGGGGAGGAGGGTGTCTGTGCAGAGCATCCAGTAAAGGACATGCTTCTTTGGAAGATTCTCTTACACTTTGTTCCTTCAGCTGTCACAGGTGAGACAGGCAAAACAAGTATTGAGGAGCAGCCTGAATACAATTCGGCAGGAACGTCTTGCATGTAAGGAGCAACAGGAGGGAAGGAACAGAGAAACTGCAAGGAAAAGATGATCGGCTAAGGGTGACATGACTAGCACCGGAATGTGGAAAAGAATCATAGAATCACAGAACGGTTTGGGTTGGAAGGGGCCTTAAAGATCATCTAGTTCCACCCCCCCTGCCATGGGCAGGGACACCTTCCACTAGACCAGGTTGCTCCAAGCCTCATCCAGCCTGGCCTTGAAGACATCCAGAGATGGGGCATCCACAGCTTCTCTGGGCAACCTGTCCCAGTGCCTCACCACCCTCTCTGTGAAGAATTTCTTCCTGATGTCTAATCTAAACCTCCCTGTTTTGTGTCAGGAAGGATGGGAGGAATGTGTCGGAAGGATGGGAGATTTCATGACTGAAATAGTTCCTAAGAAGAGTCATTTCTGTGCGATGAATTGACAGGTTGAAAACTAAATCCCACTATCAAAACTTCCGAGAAAGGAATTGTTGACATCACATCAGAATCCATTTATGGACAAACACTTCAGCTCTGAGGGGAATCAGAAACGGGGCAAGAGTTTAAGCATTATAAAGATGGATAATAGGAAATACGGCTTTGAGTAAGGATTTCTTGGTGGATCACAGCTTCTGAGATTAGCTGTGCATGGAAGCAAAAAATAAACACCTTTTTCAGGCACATAAACAGATCTGCAGATTCATTTCCTTATTATGCCATAATTTTACATCCTCAGATTCATTTCTAAAATCAATTAATTCCGTAAGTAATCACTTTTTCATGAACTACATGTAAATTTCACACTCAGCTTGCTAACTAGATTTTCCTCTCATCTGGGAAATCAATTTTTAAGAGATTTATTTTATTTACATTTAATAATTGATTGCATTTGGTATACAAACAAGTGATAATTGATAAATGTATTGATATTGGATATTCATTGCAAGATATTGGACCATTAGGCTGCATGATATTTTCTTAATGTGAGATAATTTGAGAACACTCAAAAAATTGAAAGATGTGGGACATCTTTATGACCAGTAAATTTATGTGTTTGCTAGGGATACATTTTCAGCAGGCATATTTAATTTCATGACACAATTTGTGTCCAAACGTTATGCTCCTTATTTAGTATCCACAAGCCAATTTGTGACAGAAATTGGCACTAATAGTGCACACAAATGGAGTACTCAAATGTTCACCATCATTTCATTTTATAATTACAAATTCACTGTATTTGTAATTATAAAAGCCAAATTTCAGGATAATTTCCTGCTTTCCTGCAACAAATTCTGACTTCTCACAGGTTCTTCCATGATAAAAAAGATGGAAAGATCCGCCCTGACTTTTAGCAATCCAGAAGCATTTATATTCAAAAGGTCAGTAATTACTAAAGCTACAAAAGAGATTGATGGCTACTTAATAGAATTTGAAACTTACCAGTTTATTTTTTGTTGAAACAATGTGTAGAGTCCTTTTATCTGGGGAAGAAAAGAGGAGGCAGCACAGCCTTGTGACCAACACAGGTGTCCCTACATGAAGTTTGTCCAAAACTTGAATCAGTGTTGAATTCTTCCCGTGGCAATTTTGCCCTGTTGAGCAAATATTCAAATCACCTGATTTATTTCCTTTTGGTCAACTGATGTAACTTCCTTTCTCACTTGAAGTCCTGTTCTGGAGACCTGTCAAACAATGACTTATGGATGAAATTAGTCATGCTGCTGAGATTCCCATGAAACATCAAACTAGTGCAACACAGTAATTACAGGTTGGATGTTTTTGATGCTAGTATTAAAAACTACTTAAACTTCAGAAGGAAGGCCTACTGCAATTAGAAGTAACATCAGGTTTAATTTGAATCTTGCAGGATCGCTATGGATTTTCAACCTCTAGACTATTTTCTCTATATGTCTGTTCCCTACCTTTACCTTCTGGTGTTGGATATTTGCAGTTATTTCTTTGAGTCCCAGTTGTTATAGTTTACTTTGTCAGATGTATTGTCTTGTGGCAACAAGAATATGAGGTTCCTGCTACAGGAAGTGTAGAGCAAAACACAGGTCTGCTCAGGAGTGGAAAACAGCAGCTCTGTAGGTTGGTCTTTCTAGTGTTACTGTAGAGTAACCAAGTAGTAGTATATAGCACTGTGGTACTTCTAGTTCATGCTGTCCTGAGGTAGTCTTAAGAAGGTTTGCTTGAGAAGAGGATATCCTGTATTTAATTTCGGTAACCGATCTGAGCCTCTGGTGCTATTTTTCCTTTGGTACTGTTTAGGATGGACTCTATATACCACCACCACCACATCTGTCAGTGTGCACTCTGTCAAGCCTAAACAGAACATTTTCCACACCTTTGCTTGTTTTCATGTAGCAGCACTGAAGGAGAGTGTGCTGCTAGTTTCTGGGTAGAAAATATTGATTATAGTTAAAACTTAGCATTGCTTGGGTTCTTTTGGAAACACTTTCTTAATGAATAACTGTAACAGAAGTGGTCGGATATGTCAGATATGAGGAACGCCAACGGTTGTGTACAGGCCTGGTCCCCACGGTGGGTTCTCACAGTGGAATTCTCTTCAGACCAGCTAGAGGTTAGATTGCTGGGCTTTGGGATGCAGTGGAAGCCTGAACTGTTTTCTCAGGCATATACTTGAAGCCATGTTTAGCTAATCATAAATAATCATGGACATGCTTATTTCCACAAATATACAGAGTTTCTTAGTACAGAAATGAAATCTGCTGCAACATAAATTATGCATTATTAGATGTTTATTGTTTTTAGCAGTAAATTAGGTCATCAGAAAATTTTCCTTAAGCATGGCAATATGCTACATTTTATCCTTTCAAGCCAGTGTTTTGGAAATATGTCAAAATGATCAAGAAGTGAATTCTTGTTTAAATATAATAGGAAGGCCTTATTGTATTAGCAGATTACAGTCATTGTGTTAGTATACTATCTACCTTGTATTAATTTTTGCTAACATAATGAGAAAATTTTCTAACATGATTGTATTTAATACAATAAAATAGTTTTGGAAAGGAAAATTAATATGATTTTAAAGAGAGATGTAAAGACAATAAAATAACCTCTTTTTTTCCTAAACTTTTAATTTGTTACTAACTTAAAAATACTTTTTATTAATCCCTTAAAATAATTATATTCAAATAAGCATTTAAAGTCAGCTAAAAGGATTACAGAAGGGTTGTTTTTCCACGTACTGTGCCATATAAGAACCAAATTAATTCTTGCTAAACAAACATTACAAGAACCATCATAGAGACAATTAATGGAAATCTCCAAAGAACATTATCTAAGACCGTACATTAAAGTATATTAGTAAATATTCTATAGTATATATTGTAAGTGGTAATGACGTTTTGTAATATGAGCTCTCTTCACCTCATTCAAAGTAAGACACTAATCCAGGCAGGCCCGTGCCTGCGCCCTGATCGAAAGCCCGTTGAAGTCAGTGGAGGGGGTTCCACTGGCTTCATTTAGGTTTGGATTAGGCCAGGAGCACGCAGCAGCAAGCACAGAGCTGTTACACTGCAACACAAGTTGGCCACATGTGTGTACAGTTGGTCTGTATACCAGAGATTGTCTTCTGTCAACTGACGTGTCACATCCCCTTGTGTTCTCCTTCCCGTGTTCTCAAAGACACCAAAGAAAAAATGGAAATGGAACTAACAAAGAATAATATTTTGGAGAAAAATGGGCTTGAGTATAATGCCCTGTATATAGCTTTACTCTGTGCCCCCTTCTTGGTCTTTTTACCTCTACTAGCCAAGGGGAGCTGCGTCCACAAGGCCCTTTGTTATGCAGCATCAGAGCAGGTCTGCTCAGGTGCTTCTAAAAGTGCTTGTTTGAGAGCACTATGTGGGATCAAGCCCGAAGCTTTTGCTGAGAAGATTGTCATTCCATCATTTATTACATTCTTGTTCCTCTGAGGTTTGCGTTTTGATGAAAATTCTGTCCATGGTGCAGAAAGAAATACTTGTGGTTTTAAGCGTCCGCAGCACATAAGCAAGTTTCTTTGTTTACTTGTTAAAAAAAGCATTAACACACAGTTAATATTCAGGGAGGATGTGAGATATTTCGTTCAAAATTCCCAGTTGAGACTTGGAAGATCTGCACCCGGTTGTCATTCGTACCAGAGGTTTGCTCTGAGGAATGAGTAAGATATTTTCAACTTTAGTAGCTCATAGGTAGAAAGAGTTTGCATCTTCCTTGTCTACTCCAAGCATAAACTCTGCAGGTTTCAATGCCATTTGGTCTGTTCAGGGCACCGACAGACCCTGGCAGGAGGCTCAAACTGTCAGGGCAGTTTGCAAAGGGTCAGTCTTCCCCTCAGGTGGGGATATCTGGTAAAATTATTCAACCACCACAGCTTTCAGTCCTGCTTTTTGTGTGGATTAATTCTGATTGTGATCACTTGATAGTATGGCACTTTAGGAACCGATTCAGAAGCAGATCAGAGAGTGGTGATGCTGGAGGTGCGTATAAAGAAGAGGGGAATGAGCACAAACAGGTAGAGGAATTTTAGCCAGCTAACTTTAAATTGCCACTGAAGGTCTGTGACCAGTTTTAGATATTATGTCAAGCTTAGGAACAAATAACAATTAGGCTATTTTATCTTGTGGGGTAGATCTGCAAAAATGTGTAAGCACTTAAAGTGCAGATGATCTGGGTTCTTAGAATAAGTTTTTGGCAGAAGGCAAAAGCGTAACTGACTTGCTGTGGATGTACCCATACGAACCTTAACCCAGTTTGTTTGGACCCCTGCAATGGTAGAGCAACAAAGCTATGAAGTTCACCCCTCGTTATGTGCCATAGCATTTATTCAGCTGCTTGGGACCTGATGACTGTTGTGCTTACTGATTTGACCTCTGTGTTGCTACAGCTACATTTGTTACCTGGAGTATAGGATATGTTTTACGGGACCTGCAGCCATATAATTCATTGCAGTGTAGACATCACCCCTGTCTGAGGGTCTTTGCCTAGTATGCGACAAACTTCACCCATCCAAATTCTCTCGTAATGAACACAAAGTCCATATACTGGTTTGGGACCTTGGATACCTTTCCTCTGCTCTGGCAATAGAACAGAAACACCCTTCTGCCATATCACTAATTGAAATATCATCTGTTTTTACACAAGAAAAGTCAGAAAGCAGCTTTCTTAACCTCTCAGGGAGATTTTCTTTGTGTATTAATTGGTGTTATTTAGAAGCACAATAGTGAGCCTCACAGCTAGCAGTTCCTTCTTGTGGCACTCAGATATAGAGCTGGGGCAAGGCATTTTATCTCCTTGGTTTAGTTTGTGAAACAAACAGCACTGTCCTAAGTACTTTTCAAGGATATTACATAAAATCACTTATTTTAGAACTTGTACTGTCATAAAGGTCTGTGTAATTGGAAAGTCTGGTAGGATTCTCGATCTTTTTAGTTTTATGTTGTGTGGATTTACCTTTGAAGGGCTAGTTTTGATACTCTGTATTGTATTTGAAATGTGCTATTGTTTCATTTATCTAAATAACAGCTGATTTTTCCATGCTACTGTAATGAACCTATTTAGTCTCTATGTGTACCAATGCCCTCTACTGGTTTGAAACACGATTGCTCAGCAGAGGGTATTGCTGTTCTCCTTTATTGAGGAAACTGTAATATTTAAACTATTTTCCTTTGAGAATGGTAGAGTTTTGGTTGCGTATCCAGGCTGTCTGCAAAGTGCGAGTAGCTGCACCATGAGTAAGCTGACATCTGGGTGAGTTGTTGTGGCACACGCATAATACTGTGCCAGCTTTTTTTGTTGCCTTCTGCGTGTTTTTGTTTCACTGGATTTGCTGTTTTTGCCGTGAACGACAGGTTCCTAGGTAGCTATCTTGAGAGGGAAGAAGACACTTAACCTGAGTCTCGGGCAGTACAAAGCTGCTGTGTGGATGTTCCGTCAATGCAAGGGCCACCTCTCTACGGAGCCTCTCTGCTCTTCCGCCGGGCGCAGGGCCTACCTGAGAAGGCGAGGGGCAGTTGTGTTGACAGGCTGTGGTATAAATAACCCTTGAGGCACAGGAGCCACAGAGGTAATGAAGTGCCTTGAGGAAAAAGTCTTAACTATCAAGGGACGGATCCACTCTCCCCTGCCACAAACCAGAGGTCACGTGGCTGAGGAATGTGTATCCAAAGATAATGCTACCTTCAGAGAACTCTACTTACAGGTAAGTAACTCTTCTTTAAAGGAGGTATCTTTGTGTGGCAGACTGTTTATGGGAGCAATTTGAATTGAACTTTAAATGAAAAAGGCATATCTCTGTAAGTGGTAAT
Organism: Eurypyga helias; assembly: GCF_000690775.1. Lineage (NCBI taxonomy): Eukaryota > Metazoa > Chordata > Aves > Eurypygiformes > Eurypygidae > Eurypyga > Eurypyga helias. Next base: position 7,175 of record NW_010258833.1, read on the forward strand.
AATTTTAGTCATCTCGCTGTGGCTAGGGGTTGTGGAATTCATTAGCACAGATTAACATATAAAGTGGGTGAGATATCTAATAGCAAACGTAGAGGTTTAGGGACCTTAATTCATCACTGAATGAACAGCGTGTACAGTATTAGGGACTATGAAATTTTTAATTTACACAAAGTATCCAAGAATATAGGGAATAAATTTAAACCCAAAACAGATAATGGAGCTGTGCCCTGCCTAGCTGGCAAGTTGAATTGTTTTTACACTGAGTGAAGAAAGCTAATTATCCCAAGCACAAGGAGACTGCTAAAAATAATAAGATTATAAAGAATAATTTGCTGATATAATTACAACAAAATTGGGTACACACAATCGTCAGATACATGTATTGCTTGACCTGGGCGAGAAAGTGAAATAAATCCTTCCTCTATAGCCTTCGTAAATTTGTTTTTATCATCTCCAAGTGGTGTTTGCACAGGCAGCACAATTTGCATGTGTAATGTGGCTGTACAAATTGACAACAAGTAAATTATTCAAGGAAATAGGCTGGTCGTGGGTCTGAACTATCTCGCAAAGCCTATTCATTTTGAAGAATCACTGAGACGTGAAGCTCATACATCAACCATTTTCTGACAATCCTCAGACTTATTGTCTCCTAAAATGTCATTATGGCTATTATTTATGAAGCTAATTCATTTATTAATATATATTTAACTCTGACTTGTCATGCACCTTAGCAGGCATTCTGTGCACTGCATATTTTTGAATAGATGAAAGAGTTTTGCATGCTTTAATGATTACTGTAAGCTGCTATAGATTTATAGAATGCAGCTTTATTATCTACTTGCATTAATACCTTTTTGTAACTTTTTTTTTCCTTAAGGCCATCAAATATAAATGGCAAATGACATATCCGAAAGATTGTATAAAAAGAGATTTTCTCAGAGTTTGTTGAATTTTAGAAAAAAAAAATGAGGTAGCTAACTGTTAAGGCCTAATTCATTTTTAAGAATATATAACAATTACGTTGATTTGTTGTTGTTGTTTTGCTAAAAATATAGGATTAAATGTATAAATTTAGATGTTGATTATACTTTTCTCTTTGAGGACAAGTGGTCATCTTTTGGTTATACCAACAGGGGGAGTACAGTTTAGAGGGGGAATAATTTAGCAGATGGAAAATAGATCTATCCTGCTATAGTATACACAGAATATAGATAATTTCCCTCATATAGAACAGTCCTTAGGAAATGAACAGCACAGAGAGTATGGATAATGAGGTTGCCTATGGTTCATGGATTTTTTCATCTTGATTCACTTATCTTTAGGGCATATTAAAAGACATAGGGATCGCAGTAACCCTTCTCTGACATCTGCAGAGTGTCAGGAAATTAAAAATTGCAATCTACTACGAGAAACATATTTGGGGTAGTTCTAAATTTTATTACACACACAGAATTCAGATTAAATTGTAATTATAATAACAAATTGGCTAATTTAAATGCATAGCTATTATGATGGTATGGTCAATTTGACTATTTGCAAGGGTTCGTGATCACAATTTGAGGCTACTGGCCAGTAGCCTAAGAACTGATTTGGAAGTTAGGAGCTCCTGCTTGTGATATTGATAACACCCACAGATTTGAGAGATCATTTGATCTTGTTCCCTCAGTGTTCCCATCTGTAGGATGGGTATAAAAGGTTTGCCTTGTCTCCTGGTCACATAAAGAAATAATCCGTCAGGGTAAAGGAACTTTCTGGTCAGAGCTGTTCTTTAGTATTAAAATTAGGAATTTTTCACCTTCTCCCAGGATGTGGTAGGTAGTAAAAGCCCTGTGGTTATGTTATACCATAGAATGGGCAGTCTATGCAGAAGGAGGTATTTCATACTGCATCTTTACCTTAAAATCTCAGAGCTATGTTCCTCGTGGTCAAAGCTATTTCCTCTTAACAGAAGGAGAACACAAGAAAGTCCTCAATGTTCAGAAGTCTTTGCAAAACAAAGAATTGCCAACTCCTTAGGTAGCACGAAGATCTTTTGAAGCTAATATTATAATGGTCAATACTACAGATAGTCATATTGGCAAATTCACTTAGTACTTTGAATCCTTCAACTTTTTCAGAATGCACAAAAAGATATCTAGGAGCAAACTCAAGTGACAGAAATAAAGACACTGGGAAAAACCATCCCAATCCAGCCAAGAGCAAAGAAACTAGACATGGTTCTGAGAATGTATGGTGAATAGGGCTTTTTCTTGTCTGAAAATCAATGAGAAAATAACATTCTGTGCCTTGGAAATAGAAGCTTATGTTTTCAAAAGTGTGCTGTCACTTTTGGTACTTGCAATCTCAGGTGCCTGCCTTGAGACATCTTAGAAGGTAAACCCAGACTTCCAGAATATTATTTTTTTAACTGAGCTTAGTAGAGTGATGTAAATTTGCCCTACAGTAACTCAGAATGTTTTAAAATTGATGAAATACATTATTGAACTTGTGCAGCTTAAACTTAAATATCTTTTGCCATTTGAAAAACTTTGCAGTATAAATATTGGTTGGACTTTTGTATTTCCAAAGAAAAATGGTGTTTGCGCTCAGACTTTGAGTCATTCAGTAATCAATACCTTCATAATTTTTGAAATTGCCAGCCAGTTTCAAGTAAGAGAGGTAGATAGATACACAAACTCACTGCAGGTTTGTTGACTATAGCCAGTTAGAGACTGAAATTAATGCTACCACTGAATTAATGTGGAAGACTGATTTCTAGCATATTCTGTGTTAGTTTATAATTATAAGAGTATTTGGGTAATCTTGAAACAACATGTTAAAGAAGAAAATTAATTGACTGTTTCCTTGTTATATCTGAACATGTTTAGAGACTTCCCAGCTACACTTTTTGCAAATAAAACAGAATTTGAAGAAGAGATTGACTGAATCCTTTAAAAAGAACATTTATTTTGCTCATGAAACAAGAGATTACAGACTTCTGCAAAGATACTGTATGGCACATCAAACTCTAGTTCATGCCATTACTGTGTACAGTAGTGGAGCTACTTTTTTCTTTTCCAGAGATCAAAATTACACCTGCTACATAAGATATTCATTCATCTTTATTCAGTAACCTGTAAAATTCAGAGTGTGGAGAGGGTGCAAATCTGCTTGATAGTCTGGACAAAATTTTTCAGCTGTGATTTTCTGAGTGGTTCAGCTGTACAGGCGCAGAATGATGTGCGAGGAAAGTGCCCCATCAGACTGCCTGTGCAGCTCTTGCTGCTGCTCCTGATGACACTAATCCATATTCCACTTCTAAGTTGGCTGCTTCTCAGGGAAACGCTGCTGCTTCAACATCTTTTACTGCTGATCCTGCTTTACATTTTTGGAACAACCCAGGAATTCTCATATCCTCCTTTATAAGCAGGGAAAGTAAACACAATTTATTGTGTCATAAAACAAAACTCATGAACCATAAAATCATTATGTGTTGTAGCTGTAATGCCTTGTGCTGTGTTTAAGAGCATTAGTACATCCTGTGCTAGTCTTTGCTGGGAGCCCATGGTATGAGAACGAATGGATGGCTAAGTGTCCATCCTGAGATTCTTCCAATGTGTTGCTTCAGCACTCATTTTCCTGTAGACAACATGTCAGGAGTAGGTCACGTGATGCCCAGAGGACTCTCAGTGGCTCGCTGGCTGATAATCTCTTGAAAGCTAAAATCAAAAAGACGTAGTATGAGCAGCATCTAGATGCTATAATTGCTGCAAACAGCTTACCTCTCTCTACACCAAAACTGCTTTTCTTTTAACTGTACCAAATGTGTATTTTTGGCAAAGAGAGTTTGAACTCTCTTATAAATAAACAAAACTCAGGCTTATTCGTTGTGTAACACCCTTCATTCTGATGCAGTCACCCATCGAGAATTGTCATCCATTATGCAACTAAAGGATGCTAACCACCAAGATACCACAGGGATGCAATAATAAGAGCTGGGTTGTAAACCCCGGTGCTTAATCCCGATGAAATTCCGAGTTAAGTGATTATGTTTGCCTCCTAGACAGATTATTGATTTTTTACTTTTGTTTTAAACATGTACACTGTATTGCCAAGTGCTGATGATGTCAGAAATAACTGTTGTATATCAGCAGTTGAAGTTGATGTGCCATGTTGTTCATATTTGCAAAGCACATTGGGATTCTTTGGGATAGCATAGTGTGTGCAAAAGGTAAGGTAATTGGTGTGTATGTTTTGGGGGATGAAAGTCTACTGAACACACATTGTTAAGTGGGTGCTCTTTCAATTTTAAAAAATATCTTAAATAGCCTTTGATTAGAAATAAATACTTCAGGAGAAATTATTTGATAAATAAAAGAGGAATCAATGGTTGTAAATCAACAAATATTTTTGAGAATGTTTCTTCTAAATTTTACATAGACAGTGTCAGCAGTTCTTAATAATTTAGTACATTTTAACCATAGTTTTAATGTATTTCATTATTTTTCATCAATAATTTTCCAAAAGCTTTGGGTTTGGAATGTTGTTAAAAAATTGACCATACACAGAATCCTATTCTTATCCCATTAAAAGTTGTTTTGTCTATTTGCAGTTTTCACAGAGCTGGTTTCCAAGTGAAGAATATAGTTTAAGAGATGTAGACATCATCTGTATCGTCCCTAATCTCATAACAGCCAATAATTTGTATTGTAAGTGCCCAGTATATTTTCTTCATCCTTTTTTTAATTCGAAACTGAACAACATTGGTCTGTTTCTATTTTTGCTGAGGAAATTAATGTTTTGATAAGGGCCCAGTTAAATCAGTTCTGAGTATTCTAAATTCTAAATTTAGTGTTCTTGCTCTAAATTCCTAGTATATCTGGTTACATGTATTTCAAGGTGTCTGAAAGCCCCAATTACATATTTTCTAAGTATTGTACTGTGTGTGCACAGCAGAAGTCTATCTGATGTGGTTTTCTGGGTGTGTTTTTTTAAGGTTTGCACCTTCCTTGCTGCACACTGTTTTATTATGGATAGATACCACTGAGACTAATTCTTCTAGCCTGTTCTGGTGTATGAATCAAAACCAGTCTGACTTGTATCAGACCCTTGTTGAAACTCAGAAATACTAAAACTGACTGGTCCCAAATTGAATCCAGTGCTGTTAATCAAGTATCCCAAAGAATGCCTCTTTTGAGTTGCAGGCAGCACTTGGCAAAATAAGTGTTGTTTTCAAGAATGCTATGGATTTCTTCATTAACCGGCTGCTGCGTTTTGCAGATGGTTGGATCAGCAGCAAGAGCTATGCAGCTGTGTGTAGTTGGCAGACAGGTGTGTAATTTTTGTAATTGTGCGTCAGCAAAAGCCAGATTTTAACAGCAGTGGGAAAGGGAGGACTTGAGCATGAGGTTAACCTTGCTATTCACGCTTTGTTTTCTACACATCCAGTGTCAAATTCTGTTTTGTGCTGGAAAGCTCAATTGCCTCTTCTACGGTCCTTTCATGTCCTCCGATTGCCAGCTTCTTAACAGTAAAGAATTCTTAGCATATTCAGGGTTTATGAGGATGTAGAGTAATACAGTGTGTCTTGGAAATAACTAAAACATGCAGTAAATGAGTCTCAAAGTGGAAAGAGATGAAAGTGGTGCTGAGACAGTGAGCTCCTATGTAACTTGTTTATGTTATGTTGGGCAGATACAGGCTTCTGTTTAAACATGAAACAATCTGACTTTCTCCAAAACTCAGTGAGGTGGTACAAAGAATGCAACTTCTTTTTTTTTTTTTTTATTATCTTTAAATTCATTATATGTTTCCAATTTGAGACTCTGATGAGGAAAGCAAATCAAAAGAACAAATTGCCAGGCCTGGAATTTTCTACTTTCTTGAATAGCAACAGAGTATGTGTCAAAGAAGTAAGATCTAGGTATACAGCAGCCATCTCAGTAAGTACGCGCTTAAAACTGTGTTTCTGAGATGCTCTGCAAGACATAAATTCTCCATTTAAGGCAGTGTCACAGTGCACTTGACTTTGGCCGTGTCTTAAAAGACAAAATTCAAAGGCAAAATCAATTTTGGAAAAGGATTTGAATGCTTGAGGATTCATTACAAAATATTCCTGCAACGTTCAGTTCCCAAGAATGACATGTCTAATTCGTATTTCATAAGGCTTGCAGACTATTAACAGATATTTAGCCCATGATGGGCCAAAAAGTTGATCAATTGTAGGAACTCCTCTTACAACAGAAAAAATTTTTTGCCTTTACGTCAGTCGTATTCGTACTGTTGCTTATTTGCCTGAGGATTCTATAGATATTTTGTATTTAAAATGGGAAAAATATAAACAAAAAGGAATGGTAGAGGAAAAACCAATTACTTGTGCAAAAGCCCATGCATTGGAATAAAAAGAATTATCCAGAGCAGTCACTTCTGGTAGCCATGTATCCCATGGAAGCCATGTATTTACTTTATCTTCCTGAAAGTTACAAATATTCCTGAGATTGAAATTTTTAAAAACATGCTAGGACCGAGGTGGATTAGGGAGAAACGATATATTTAACAGTCGTCTTTACTGAATAATCCACTCCCCTTTACCATATACTTGGTTTCCACTAATTCACATAGGAAATGTTTGGAGATGCCTGCTAAACTCAATTCTGCCCCATACATTATTATTGCAGGACTATACTATTTGGAATACTAATCTCAATAATATGTATGTATGTATTTTCTTAAACTTCCAGAGTCATGTTTCTAAGCATTTGAAGCTAGATCCCATAGGATTATCTAAATCTGACATTTATCTGGGTAAAAGCTAACACATAAAGTGTCATACCTAATCACATGTTTTTTTATACTTTCTCTTGGAAAAGAAAGAGTACTGGAAGTGACACACTAACAAATAATACATAATCTGTACACGTGAAATAATCTTTGCTGCTTTGTTACTTCTTAAATATGCGACATGCACCGCTCATAAATACAGCTCGTTATCTTTGTAGTTGAGAATCATGATATTTATTGTAAGGAGCACAATAAGTCAATCATCACTGAAAATTTGACTTGGGAGACATTACTTATTTAAAATTCCAAGGCACGTTGTTATTTTTTTAGTCACGTGATTTTGAAGTACGGTTCAGTGGCAAAACTCTCTTTTTAGTCACACACAATATGGAAGTTAACCATTATTCTGCTATGTAAATATACTGAAATGAGAATTTTCTTTCAATTTCTTTCATTTTACTGCCTTTTAAAAATGTTATAATCATGAGATTACGTGAGAGATCAAAACACCAAAAGTCTTATTTTACACCCTTCGTAAAATCTGAGATCTGGAAGTAACTACAGGAATTCTTCTAGTCCATCTTCCCCAATCCAAAGGAAGCTTTAGGTATGTCATCTTCACCCCATTATTTTCTACGCTGTTCCTAAAGACCTTCCAAGTTGGAGGCTTCACTGCCAACTCAGACAACATATTCCACTATCTCACCGTTCATAATAGTCAAAAGCTTTCCCTGAATTCTTAACTAAAATAAAATTTTGACTGGAAAAAAATAAAACCTATAAACAGAGATGATAAATATCAAGGTCTATTTCTTGCCCTGTTTCTGTGCAGGGTATATGAGACTATAGAGTAATAAAATGCAACATTGTGTCAGACACAATTCAGCGGGTATTCTATTCAGATATTCTTCAAGTGCTGAACTTCCTAAACAAGTGTTAAAATAACCCTTACCTTGCTTGTGCCTGGAGAAGTTCAACTCCATGTGCCATTAGTGTACAGCTATCATAAAAATAAATTAGCAAGTCTGCATTTTCAGGTTAATCTTCAATTTCATAATTGAATCAGTAATTACTGTAAGTTAATATAATTAGGTGCTAACACTTAATTGAGAATTATTTATTCAGGAATCTTCAGTATTGTAACATTTCTTATAGCTCCAAATCATTCTGAGTAATATACTGCATCAAATAAGCTTAACCAGAAATTGAATGGACAATACTTGGGATCTAGCAGTTTAGAATTTTAAGCTACTTTTTATCACTAAGGTTCTTGCTGAAACACAAGAAGAAACAGTTTTCTTGGCGGTCTTTCTAATTCTGCCCATAGCTGATGCTCCACCTGAACATTTTCAAAGGGCCAAGCCAAATTATATTGGAAAGACTCCTACTGTGTCTAGTGGTTGTTGATGAAGGTCCCAAGTGGAGACTTTACCTCTACGTCTCTCTCAGAATAAGTGACTAAAAGAAGTGAATAGCTGTCCTTGGTCAATATCTGGTGATTGCGTGTGTGCTTGTACCTTTAGCCTCGGATCCAAACAGGAATTCATAATGTGTTTGTTTCAGGAAAAATGAAACTTTATGTCTGAGTACATAGGTGTTCTGGCTAATGTACTTAAAACTCAGTAATGCAGTTTGTCTCAAAATTCAGTGGGGTTTTCATCTCTCTTATTTGAAATAAGTTAATCCCTGACAATCATTTGCTAAATAGACACCAGTTACTCTCTGTGGCTTTGTCTTTGATATCTATGCCTGAGTATACGTTCAATTCTTCTGTACCATTTGTTTTGAACAATTTGCATTTCTTCCACCACTTGAATTTGCTTGAGTTTTCATCATCCTTCTCTTTGCCGGCTGCACTGCTTGACTCACTCTGGTGTTGACCAAAACATAAATCAACACGTAGCCTCTGAGGTCATTTAGGGGAGTTGGAATTTGATTGTGAGCACGAGTCTAGTGTTAACGTGACTATATATGAAGACAATATGTCTAACTCTTTTAGCTAATACTCAATATGCGAAAGTAAAGGAAATATGGAATAATCAGCTTTTGACCTTGTTCCTACTATAAATCAGGTTAATTTGGTAGAAGGAATCATGATAGATGGCAACTTGTGTGTTACATCCAAATTTTGCATTGCAATGCATTCCAGACCAACCTGTGTCTTGGTTAGCAGTTCACAATGGTTTCATCTGCTCCTTCAGCAGAGAAAAAAAATGCATTTTTCAAGTGGTGTGAGAGCGTTAAGCCAGCTGACTCCCAGGAAAGTCAATATCAGTTGTGCTCTTAGATGTCTGTTTCTTGCTTTATAAAGTAACAATGAATTGCAATAGGTTCAACAGAACTTCAGAATTACTTTGATAAATCTGTCAGAGGAAAGAAATATTAAAATCTGTGTACTGTCTGTTTGCCTTTTTTCTTGAAATATAAATTAATTATGACTATATAAAAACCTTTTACCATAGCTAATTAATCAGAATCTCCTCATAAACTATGTGTCGACAGCACTGTATGTCTAATTATCTTTTTCACTTCAGAATTGTGCAGTTGAATAATGAAGAAAACATTACCTGATGAATTCTTTTATTTTATGATGATATCTCTAGAGACAGAAAAGACAGAGCAGCTTAAATGCCATCTTAAATTACATCTTGGCCTTGGCAAGCTTTCAGCTGGTTTTGATTTGCATGGAAACCATTTTTGTAAGACTCATATTCTCTGAAAAACAGAACTTAAAGCTATAACAAGAATAAATTATCTATAGCTATTTAGGGCTCTATTAAATCTAGATGCTAGGCACCCTTTTCACATGCAGAATGCAATGGAACAGCTTTTAATACCCTGTCAACCTGTTCTGTGAAAAGTCGATTGGGCAGGGAAGGTTTGATTTGGCTGGTTTTATTAAAATATCTTTCCTCTCCTTACACCATCAGGAACCACTCAGCCTAATTTAAACCAGGCAAATTCACCAATCTGTCTTGCATGTCTATAGAAACAGCTTTTATTCTTTCACATGATGACATCTACCCATAACTGTTGGCATGCAAGCTCAAGGCACAGTTATTCATACACTGCTGATAGAGAATTGTTCTTTATATGATATAGCAATATAGGGAGCACGTTCATGGATTAGATGCATCCATGCCTCCCTCTTTTGATTGCAATGTCCTCTCTATAGCCACTGAAAACTTCTGCCTAGGACACAGAGAGATGGACAAATCAAATAGGGTAAGACTGTGACTCTTATTAATCAACCTTTTACATTTATTATGCTTTTATAATTTAGAATATGTGCACTTGCAGTACTACTCTGGAATGTAAGTATTGTCACACCACACAGGGGTTCATAGGAATGCCTGTTAGTATGGTAAAACTGCAAACTGATCTGGTGTTGTTAATTATTTAGGTTGGAGCTTGATTTGATCTAATCTCAGAATGGAGTGCTTGTTTACTGTGGTGCAGACCAGCTAAAACCAAGGGAGCTTCTTTGTGTTTTTACTGGTGAGAAAAAGAAGACAGGTATAAATATCTCGTAATGTTTGAATGAAAGACTTCAAGAAAAGCTCTTCAAAAAAGAGTTTCCTTTTATTTTGCCTGCTGTGTTTCCTGGAAATATTGATCTAGATCTTGTTGTCGAAAGTGTTTTAAAAATAGGAATGTCTAGTCTAAATACTGAATTTTCAACTGCCAAGTCTCTTCTCTGCCAATCCTTGAAAAGTTGTTGGGAAAGGTTGCAATAATACAAAGTGGGGTTTTTTTTGCAGAGGGGGAAAATAACCCTGAGACAAGATTAATTCTAGCCCTGAAATACTGACACTCACCGATATGTACATATGTGAAAAGACTATAGAAACCTAATAGAGAGAATCATGTAACTTCTGTACATCCTAATAAGCAATCTGAAAATGTATACCTCAAGTTCAGATTTAGAGCATGTTAGAGAGTCAGCTAGTCTGACCTCCATGGTTAATGAATTCCATGAGGAGCGAGCAAACACTAAAAATGCCCTGTAGCTCAATGTCTTCAGCCAAAAAGAACTAATCCAATTGACTGAGACCAAAGAAAACGACTGGGGATGTATGGTTCCAGAATGTCTCTGAGGTATTCAAACCCAAGTCAATTTAAGGACTTGTAAGTTAATAACTAGGACTTTACACATAATCCTGTACTTTACAGGTAGCCAGAGAAGGTTTTTTACAACCAGGGTAATGTGATTTTCATGCATGGTGTCAGTCAAAATTTCAGCAGCTGAGTTCCAGACCAGCTGAAGTTTCTTCATCGGTGCAATGGTAAGACCTACAAAATACTGGCACAGAAATGCAGTAGCTAGTTCTAGAGTGGGCACAGGCATGTGCAAGCTTGTATTAGCGAGAGCTGATATAATTTTTTTCCCCTCTATATTTTAAAAAAGGAGGAAATAAACCACTCAGTAACTAACTGAATATGAATGCTGGAATATATGGCAGCCTCAATTATTACCTGCAATTTTATCATAAAATCTCACCAATCAAATAATACTGGTAAACCAGCATATTTTGGAGATTGACTCTAAAAGTTGGGACTCTGTATTAGAACAAACTGGTCATGTTTTTTGATACGTATGTTAGCTGTAGTAGACACGTATTGATGGAGAGGGTGGGAAATGGTTGTCTGACAGACATTTGTCTGTGATAAAGGGTTGGGTTTTTTTCCTTTTCATGTTCAAAAATGTTAAACCTGTATTTCCAGACACCGGATTCCTGCTTTAGAATTGACTGAGTGAAGGATACCATTTTCGTCTTCAGTGGTTGTTGTTGTAATGATGAGCTGTTTGTACCTTAGCAGATGATAAATAGATACATAGACATTTAAGCATAGAGCCACCTGAGTTCATCTTTATACTTGCCTTGGCAGATGAAACTTGCTTTTCAATAGCTATCCTCAGATATATTGCTGAAAGTTAAGATATGGGAATCAATCATTAGGGATGAAAGCACTGGGTATTTATAGGAGAAAGGGTTATTAGAAGAAGATCAGCAATGGTTTTACCAAGAATAAATCCTGTCAGACAGAATACGACCGAGTTCTTTGAAGGAATGACAAAAGAAATAAATGATGGGAACGTGGTGGACATAATTTATGTAGACTTCAGTCAGGGGTGTAGCCAGCAATTTGAAGTTTGTACACATCCTGGCTGATCCCTTGCCCCCTGCCTGCAGTATCCCCATAATCTCACACAGCAGACAGGCCGTTGCGTATGATCACTAATGCAGCAGGCACACATAGATGTAGATTTGTATCAGAGCTATGCTTTCAGAGCCCAGAAAAAAATGCTGGCCCCAGGAAAAAACAGATTGTGTTTTGCACGTGCTGCTTAAACTGACAGTTTTAGAAAACGTCTTTGGTAAGACAAAATCAGAAATACAGGTATCGGCATTATAAAGGCAGAAGGGCCTTGGTCAATTAGGAATAAATTTCTTTTGGACATTCAGTAGTATTGCTTCTGACGTCTTTCCTCTGTTATTTGCAGACTGAAAAGCAAATCTTAATTTGTGGAATTTATATTTTTTTCTGAGTTTTTAAGAGTTTAGGAACTCTCCCCTTCTAGTTCCCATTTCCAGCACCAAGACCATAGTATGGTTCCCTGTTTCCAAGGGTCTCCTCTGCTATGATTACATCATCTTATGTCAAATGCAGATGTTTTCCCTATGTTTTGCAAGTAATCATGTTCCAATGAGCCAGAAGATCTTCTGTGAGCTTTTGTTCTGCCTCCCCTGAAAAACAGTGGTAGTCATACAGGATTTCAACCACAATCCCTATACTGTTTCATAAAATAAGGCCAGTTTTCACATCACAACCATAGATGGTAGACTATACGGTGGTTACTTTCTTGTAACCTCTTCTGATTCTACCTGTGAAGAGTCTACTCTTCTTCAATTTATCTCATATAATCTATGATATATTACTGGATTTTATCACCTGCAATAATGTCATGCTCCTAACTCATATTATTACTATTCTCCTGCATGTAATTAACTAGATATCATTCTTCTGTATTTACTTACATCTTGGAATTATGCTTTGCCTTACATTTTTTCCCAATTCCTCTGGCTAAGTTAGTCTTTTAATTACTATTGCTTCACAATAATAATGTTGCAGCTAAGCTTGAATTAAATCTATGGCTTTGAGGAGTCACACACATACAATTTAAGTTTCAGATTTGAACTTTACAGGTGAACTACACTGGAATACTGAGTCCTGAAACTTTGCATCTGTATTTCTATTTTACAACTCACCTTAATTTCTGAATAATATAGGTATTAACACATATTGTTTCTTTACAAAATTATTGGCAACTGAAGCAAAGGACAGCAGATCTGTTCAGACCTGGATATAGATTTTAAAATCTGAGCTACATACTATTCCTAGACCTTTACCACTCACCTTGTGCTACTACTATTCTGCCACGTGGAGTATGATTGAACGTAAATACAAAGTACACTGGGTTGTTTTGGTAACATGTAGTATGCAGAATATCTAGTAATTCTGCCCTCAGGTGCCCAAACCTGTGCTTTTGACCCCAAAGGAGCTGTATTCTTGGATGGTTTGGTACACAATTTGAAGCTAGCATGAGAAGTACTTTACCTGCAAGACTTTGATCTGTCCTCAAACACCTTGCTTTCAGCTTTTGTCTAGAACTTCAGGTTTTGAAAAATTTGAATTTTTCCCGCCAGCATTTTGATTTATGAAAGATTGAAATAACATGAGGAAAGTTGGTCATAAAAATCATTGCTGCTTCTTTTTGTAGCATCATATCTGTTTGTCTTTTCCCATTTCTACTAATGCTCACCACTAGACAGAGGGGAGATTTGTTCAAGTAAGCATGTAATCATGTCCTCTAAGAAGTGGTGAACCAGATTACCACAAGGCGTGCAAATGTTTGACAGATTATTGCTAACTGTACGATTCCTTACAAGAGACAGACCAATCTGCTCTCTTTTCTGTGCTACATAGGTTCAAATACTAGCTGAATTGTTCTTTGTGTCTTATTATGAGGGCTTCCCTGAATGGCAATGTAACAGTACGTGGTGGTCTCTCCACCTGAATTCAAGCATCGATGTGTACTGAATGTTTGCACTGAAGAGCAGCAGCTGCAATTTTGTTGTATGTTCATCCTTCTACCAGTGCTATCCTTCAGGGTGTCATTAGCAAAGTAGAGCATACTTCTCAACCTCAAACAGTGTGAGTCTTGTGGAAAAAAAAAAATCAAGCGGCAAGATATGTGAAATTCTCATTGAATTAATGGGCTCCTTTGATTTTTTGCCCAGGAGAATACGAAAATCAAAAAATTTTTAAGCCAAAAAAAATCTGGTGTCTCCTGGGTAAAATGTGAGAGTTGAGAAGTATGACATAAGCATTAGTAGCCTTTGTGCCTCTTGATAGCTCTGCTGAATCTCCCAAGACTCTAAAAGTTGATTTGTCAGCTTAACATTAGCTTCAGCTTTAGCTGCAGCAGTAGCTGTTGTTTCACCTTTATCAGCAAAAATGGTACAGCTACTGGAGGGGACTGATGTGGTAAATCTTTTTGTGACACCATTTTGTTTTTGCTACTATCTCTAATTGGCTTGCCTGTGCACTCTGCATCCCAAGCTAGATAGGCTGAAAGCTTCATCACACTTTAATTAGAAAAGAGCTATTTTAAAGTTACAGAGTTGACTAATTTTATTCATCAAGTCTCTAAGGGTCACATTTTCAAACTGGACTGCTTAAAAATGTCATTGGTGATATATTGCACAGGCTGAGTTCACAATACTGCAATACAAGCATCATAATTTGACACATTCACAAAAATGTCTGTAGGTCTGCAGCTACAAGCAAAACACTATGGGTTTCGTGTGTAAAAAGTTAACTGAGGCTGATTAATATTTAATCCTACCATTTATTGTGCTTACTGCTTACAGCTTCCATCTATTTCATCAAGTCTGGATGCCCAGTATTGAGTGGTTAGATAACAAGTCACTCCTTCGCATAACTCACTCATCTTTTTTCTTTTATTTCCTAATCACATTGACTGAAATGAATATATTGATTTGCAAATTAAGGCCAGGCTTATATCTTAACACCCTGTAAAAGTAAGGGTGACCACATGAGAATCATTAAGAGTTCTAGAGCATACTAGGGCTATATCAAATGGCAAACAGTAAAACTGATGGTACTGAACATTCTGGACTTCCACATCCTCATCTGTGAGCCAGTATGTTGGAGGGAAAAAGAGACAAAGATGAGGGAGATCACCTGAGATGAGCTGCACACTTCGCTCAGGGTAATCTTGCAATATCCTCGTAGTGTCTTGTGGGGCTAGAAGACAGGCACTGTTATGTCTTACCTGCAAATCACTTCCTTGCTTCACTGTAGTCAGGATCTTGTCTTACTACAGCAGGATCCAGTTGTACATTGTCTTTCTCAAGTAGTATAGCTTCAGACATTCCCCACAACAATCTCTATGTGAGAAGTGATTTTCAGTTCAATCAAGCATATTGGGATTCTTATTGTTATGGGTCCTGATTTAGGGGTCTCTGATGCAGACACTTCATTCTATATTCATCTTATTTTTTCCTGCCATTTCCATTTCCATTTTATAATCTAGTACCAGTGTAATCTGGGAGGGAATTCTGGCTCGGTATTCCAGATAGGTGCTGGGGCACAAAGAGACACATCACATATGAAAAAGAGACCTCACATATTCAGCTAAATTGAATGTTTTCTTTTCAGAAGCATAGCCGCCTTGCATTTTTTCCTCTCTCAGGTACAATAATAAAGCTAGCATAGACTGCCTATAATCCAGTTTTGAAGATAAAGCTAGCCAGCCATGTATCCCAGGGCTGGTACAAGGTGGTGATAGTAGGAAGCCACTGCTGACATGCTCAGAACAGTGAGAGTTCTGTGATCTACCTGCAACAAGAGGAGGCAGCTCTTTATTAGTCCTTTTGTGTTTGTGTAGAACTGCAACATTAAATTGCCCTTTGATTTTTAAAGCCTTCAATTTGTTTGTTTCTCTGGTACAAAGAAACTTCTTAAGCAACAGTTAACATAATCTCTTTTTCTTATTATGGTTTTAGATGTTATCGGTCACAGTATCTTTCTTCATGTATAAGGATAGAGAGTGGAGCAGGAAATCTATCCTCACTTGATAATCAGCAGAGAGGGATTCACCTTGATTAAATGCAGAGTTATGCCACATCGTATTTCCCATCTCCCTTTGTAAGGCTTAGTGTTAGCAGAATCTGGGGCATCATGATGTATCCAAGCAATTTGGATGGCATTTAAAGCTTTTTTTGTCTGTTTGTTTTAAAGGTGTGTTTGCACTTTCTGTATAAACCCCTAATTTCTGTCTGTATTTTTTCCTCGATTGTTTACTTGTCCCCTCTCTTCCCAAATATGCAGCCCAGAAGAAAATATTTTGCGAAGTACAGTTGAACATGCATCTTTACTATGTCCTGTTATGCTAAAATGTTTGTTATTATGCACACAAAAAGTCTACAATTTATAGTAAGTTACCGTTTTGGTACCTTTGGTGTGCTGCATTGCCAAGAGCACTTTTGACAGAACATGCTGACACATGAGGAGACAAATTTTGTGATGATATATTAATTATATTTCTTCTTTTAATCTCATTTCAAATGTGCAGTGCAGGTGGACCTCTACTGTTGCTTCACTAGTTTTCTTTCTTTCGTACTCTTATGTTTATTTACAGTGGACAGCAAAATGAAAATTGGGTATTCATCACAAGGTTGTTGGGAGCACTGCCATGTTGACCTCAGTTTTTGCCTTTGCCCCATGCAGCCAACTGTAAACCAGTTTAAAATGTAGACCTAAGTTTGTGTGCATGTGTGGGAGAATTTGCTGAATACGGATATATATACTATGCTGAAGTTTTGATGTTTCTAGATTCATTATATCAGACTGATTTTTAGTGTAATGGGAAGTTATATAAACAATTTAAAATGTTAAGAAGTTTTATTATCGTTTGCTAGACCAAACAGAAGTTTTCTGTGGCCTAGTTTAACACTGAACTGTGTTTTCCTTCATAATACACTGCTGTGATTCATGGGAAGTTTAATTCAGATGTTTTAAATGAATCAGTTTCATTTTGATTAAAAAAAAAGGAAACCCCAAACCTCTTCCAATTATTTCAAAGGGAGTTTCTGTCTGATGGATGTATTTCATTCTGGTTTTATAAGAAAATGGTAAAGTTTTGGTTTTCATGAAAAGATCACTTTTTTCCCCTGGAAATAGCATTTTATAAAAAAATTCTCACCTAGCTGTAGTGAGATACTTTCAGGATTACAGCCTTGGAGAGATAGCGAGACATGAAGGCCAGTCGTTTTCCCTAGACGCTTTCCCAGTGTCCTCTACGTCTACATCCTGCTGTGTAAAAAGATTATCATTTTCTTCTGAGCTCAGGCCTCTTCCTTTGTGTCCTTGTTCTTTCAGGAAGTTGCATGCAATGTAGAAGGATGGTTTGCCAGCAAAGTTAGATTAGGGAGCACTAATATGTTGTGCAGATAGCTGGATTAATAAGCATGTGGTTATTTCAGACCTGAAAGGTGGGCAAAAAGTGATTCAAATTGGGACCTATTTGGAAGAGTCAAGCTAGTGTGTGTCAGGACACTTCTGCCTGCCAAAAAAACAGCTGTAGTGAGAGCTTGGATAATGCTCAAAGGAAAATCAAAACCAAAACAGGATTATACAGACCTTTCCAGCCTCTGAAATTGGTTTGATCTATACATCACAAAATACAGGCTTCTCTGTTTCTTATGTGGAGACCTCTATGTGACAACTTCATTAGTAGTTTTGAACTCTAAGTAGTGTTGGGTCATGGCAACATACTACTTAAAACTGGTTATCCTTTGCAAAAAAATCCATTTTGTGGTCAGCATTGACAATAACCAGAAACACTTAGGTGAACATCTTATTTATTCTGGGTATGCATTGCTTTTATTTTGCTCTCTGAGATCTAGTTACAGCAGGTAATTAAGGTGTCTAAAAGGATAGGAGAAAGTTAGGGGCAGTTCACTGGGGTTGAGGGCTGACTAGATTGAGTTGAAGCTCAAATTGTTTACGTGGTTTTGGACAGTAATGACAGAATGCAATTCAGCTTACTTTATTTTATCAGCCTCTTAGGACCAAGAGATTAATGTAGAGGAACAGAAGACAGCCACCCAAAGTTTCATTTATACATAATGGCAAGGCGTATCATTCAGTAATCAATCCTGTACTTTGTGCATTGGATGTTGGGTTCTACCTACAGCATCTCCTAACTTCCTCCAGACATAAGCCTAAGTAATCGAAGGTAGTAAAGCAGTTTAGAAACCTGCTATTGTCCTATTGTCTGAAGCCCAATTGTCTTAAGCATAAAGGAAGTTTGTATTCTGAGACACACGTGCTTCCAGGAACATTAGTGATAGTAACTGGCCTGGGACTTTGGCCTTTTCTTATTTCTAAAGCAACAGTGGTTCAGGGCTCTTCAACCTTCATTAGATGAGCAATGATAGGTGTATGGGCAGGCATGCAGTACACTGCCCAGAGGCTCTTCTCAAGGAACATGTACAATTTTCACAGTGAGAAAGGGAGGGAAAGTATATAGCAATGTTGCTGAAAGAAGAATAAAAATTAATTTGTAATATTTTATTATGCTAGGTGTTTGTCATATACATTTCATACACTATTACACTTAGTTATGTCTATGTGTGTACAGACATGCATACATGAATAGATATGTATTAAATACATGTGACATGCCTGATGTGGAAATGTTGACAATGTGCATTAAATACCAAAATTACTGAAGAGTAAGCTTAATGGATTTTAACAAAGGTCTCTGAAAAACAGAAAGTCCCCTGTCTGGCCTTCCTTTCAGACACCTATGCTGCCCTGGGTTATACTCACGGAGCAGGAGTTGAAGCCTCCACCCTTACATCTTTGAACAGTATTTTGTGGTTTCCCTTTCAACTACAGTCTTTCTTACACACCCTGGAGAAATAATATATATGAAGTAAATTAAGAGTTGGGGGGGGAAAAAGCTATCTTAAAAAAAATTCTTGCTAATTAAATTTAGTCTTTTGTATCCGAGCAAAAGCCTGAGCCAGAGCAAGAGCCTTTTGAATATCAACAGGACATCTTGAAGTGGTTCTAATTTCCATTGAATTTATCATCTGGATGTATAGAAATACATTGACTGAATCTGGCCAAGTATTGTTGCTGTGGTTTCCTATATTAGAACATTCCATTCTTACTCTCCTTGCTGCCATGCAGTGTAGTGCCTTCTGTTCTGAGGGAAGCTACATGATCAGAAAGCAATCCATATTGTGGGTGACATGTGAAACACAGCTCTACATAATGTATTTGGATAACCATTGATTGCTGAGTTTTGGAGATAATTCTTCACTAAAATTCTGTAACCTGAAAATATATTCTTCTTCTACGCAATATAAAAACAAAAATATTTTTTAGCAGAAAAAGAATTTTTTTAAAAAATCTGATTTTTGTATTTTGGAAATACAACTGCATCTGCTTAAGAAAGAAATATTAGCAATTTTTATCCATAATCAAAATGCTAAAAAATATTTTTTCTCATCCTGTCTTTTAGCTTTCTTTGAAGTCACAATATTAAACCTCCTTAAAAATATTTATGTGTATTTAGTTAACAAAAGCTCCTGTAAGTTGAATCCATGCTGGCAAAAGGTTCAGGTAAGCTCTCTATATAAGCTTACAGACAATTGTGTAAATCTTCAGCCATTAAAGAGAAAGGAGAAAAAAGCCATCCTCATTACACTGCTGTCATTTACTCTTCATCTCCTGTCCTCTTTAGCAGCATTAAGATGGGATGTAAATTTGCCAGTTAATGCTGTTAGAAAATGGATGGTTCAAGAAGGGCAGGAATTAGAGATCAGTATTAGGTGCAGATAAGCTCCTTTTCCTCCGCAGTGGCGGCTGTTTAACATTCATGGGAAAATCATCATCAAACAGCGTTATCACAGCTCTGTTGATGGCTGAGGAACTTCATCACTATGATAATTTTTTTTTTTATAGCTGTGAGCCAAAAAGCTCCCTTTTATTTCTGCTGTCTATAACCACGATAGAAGCTTGTTTGTATGGGTAGGGTATTGCAAACTCATAGCTCTTCAGCCAGGTTTGATTTCTTTCCACCATCACTTCCCCCCTCAACCCCTTGTGTACGTTGCACTAAACAGTAATGCTGATAAAGAAAAAAAAGAGTGCTCAAACAATCCTTCAAAGAATAACAGATATTTTTATGATCAGTAATTCAAAGTTTGACAAGTGATGCCATTCTGTAATGAAACTGTCATCCATTTTGTTGTGAGTATAGGGTAGAGACTATAAAGCAAGCAGGCAGGGAAGAAGTGAATATCTAATGTCCCATTAACTTGACCAGGAGGTGGTTTAACAATCACAACATACCCCTTTATTTTTTTTTTTGTAAGAGCCACTTTTTTTTTCTTTTTTCACCATCAGGTGAAGAGATTTACAGCCTGTTACATCTTTTTATCCCCTCCAACCCGAGAGGAGAACTGTACTTTTCTGTATTTTCTTGAATCTCTTTTAACCTAAAGATATGTTAGTTCACCTGTAGGTAATTTGCCACATCTACAACGTCCAATTTTAAACTCATCAAATCTGTGTAAGGACTCACCTCTAAATGATATTTCTACGACATGCTCAGCCATCTTCAAATGTATCTGAGATGCAGATCATGGTCATTCTTTGCCTTGTACTTGGAAGGAGGGAAGATACGCAGTTCCAGACTGTATACATTCTTCCAAGGGAGATAAGGTGCTATTCAAGGAATTTTTTTAATTTATTAAGGTTCTCAGCTTAGGCTTCTTTGCAGCTTTGACTTCATTTTTTGTAGTTTATCTGCTCTAAATGACATTTCTCATTTTGAATATAGCTGGAAAACATTGTGCTAAACAGCAATTTTGTAGCCTCCGCAGCACCACCTGATAATTTTGATATTTTCACTTTGAATTCAGTATTGATTTGATTACTTAGGTAATTTACTTTTGACACAAGCTCATTCCTTGTCTTTTCCTGAGCAGAGACTTCCAATCATGCCATGTTGTGCTGAATTATGTTTGGAGTTTAGAGATAAGGACTTTTGTCTACTCAAGACTCAGCTTAGGCCACCAAACTCATTTCCCATAGGAGGAGAGTATGAATCCAGTCAGGAACCTAAAGGTGAAAGGCTAGTGCTTTGTAATTTAAATATTACCCTATAAACATAAGTTTAAAGCAGATATTGTGTGGTTGGGGGAATACTAGAGTTATTTTAAGTGGAATTTCAAGGAGCTCTTCCCTAAAGAAGAAAGGGGCCCAAGAGGCTGCCAAAGCTGCTGACTTCCAAAGATCTGTGTTGTTTCCACGGTGACTCTTTGCTTCTGGACCAGGCTGCCAGGCTCCTTCTCAGCCTGACATCATCAGGAACAGTGCCAGGAGAGTCCTCAGGGGTTACTGCCCTGGCTTTCCCTGGTCTCATCAGGCTCCTGCAGGAGCAGGAGGGGCTTAAGGAGACCACAGGACAAAACAAGTTTTCCATTGCTGAGTTTCAAATCAAGGGAGCTTTCAACCATGGCCAAAATGTGTGTGTGTGTGTGTGTGGTCCCAAGAATTATTATACTCTTGCATGAAATGATTGTACTTTGTCATGGCAAAGCAAGGTATAATAAAATAAGAAGGAATTCTAGTCTAGATTGCCACTAGGATGAGAAGCTTATAGCTACTATGGAATTCAGCTGAGGCAACAGTGCTCTTCCTGTGTAACAGCTTCACAGGCTGGAGATGGTTTAATTTTTCTTCAGAGGGAAAGTTTGTCTTTCTTCTGAGTTTCTGAAAGGAATGGTCACAGCCAAAAGAATTTTTCAGGAACCATCAGAGGCTTTTGAAAAGGTGAAGGAATTGTGATGTTTGGACTCAAAGGGGTTTGTTTATTTTAGCAGGGTAGTAAAAATTATTATGGAAATTTATAAGTAAAAAGGAAGATCTGTTTTGGAACTGTTCTGCCACCATCACATGCTTCTCCTCCTTATGCCTTGCTTTCCAAGTAGGTAACCCACCTACTTTCATCAGGAAAAGGAGTGGTCAGATAGGAGAAAGAAGTGTAGAAGAATAAAGTTTTTATATTTTTGAAGTACTGAACTGGAAGGCATTTTATCTTGCAGTAGCCGTGCAATTTTCTTTCTGTGAAGAATGGGAGGAAGCTTGTGTTACCGTAACATTGACCTTAAGATACTGTAGTATTGTTAAAAAGACATGTTTTCTAGCCTTTTCCAGACTCTGTGAAGCCTGTAAAGTGGGCAAATATATTGGGGTGTTTCAGTGTTGCTTCAGGAGGGCTTTATGACCCATTTAAATGTCCTGAGTTACATTCACTTTTTCCTGGGACATCACAGTTTCTTGTATGGTTCATTTTAAAATAACTTGACTACCAAAAAAAAAAAAAAAAAAAAGCCTTGGGTTCACAAGAACAAAAGACAATGATTGTAATTTGCCTCTGCCCTTTAGCAAAGCAATCAGCAATTTTCTAGTATTTTACAGTCATCCATCTAGCTATCTGTTCATCTTGTAATACCCTTACTGTTTCTTGGAAATATTCAAATTTATTAACCTTTTAGTAACTGGTAACCATTAAAATGTTGTCTCGTGTTAACAAAGAGGATACTTGTTTCTGTAAATCTTTGTGTGCAAATTTATTGGTTTACTTCCTTTTCTGTAGACAAAAGTTGTCGAATTGCCATTGCCAGTCACCAGCTATACTGCTTTGGCTTCCGCACTGGCAGGATGGTAGGAATTACCTGGTTTAGGTTACAGCTAATAATGGGGTAACTGTAGATCTATTCATCCCCAGCATAGCTGGCTCTCTGTTTGAAGTCACATTTTTCTCATTAAGAAGCATCTAGAATTGAAAAGTGTGAATAGTCAGCTGCCCAGCCTGTTAAAGCAGTGCAAGGAGACACAAGGCAGTTTGTGCTGGCTCACTGGATGCCACTGGAATGTGAAAAAGATGGGAGGATCTTTGGTTGTGAGAAGGCTAAGGGCTGAGGTAGGCAGTGCATGCCTACTCATGTACTGGTCTTGTCTTGGTTACTGAAGAGGTCTCTCTCAAACAATAGTAAAGTGCATGTTCATCTGTATTCATAGAAACGGACTCCATATATCCCTGGTAAGCAAGAAAAATTACGATTGATCATTCTGTATTTTCTGAAGTATCATGCAAAGATATCTGATCAAACTCTGCAGGACCTAACTCGGATACTAACAGCAACATACCTACATCAACACAGCCCTTCGCTGTCTGATTAGCCCTGGGCTAGCTCAATATTGCAATGTTTTGTAGACATAACCAACAGTCTTACACTTGATGGTTGGGAAAATCTAGCACTTCTGTTTGAAAAGGAAGATTCTTTGTACCTCAGTTATTTGTTCCATACATACTACAGACCTACTGACTGCTCTTGGCGGAGACTTGAAAAATTGAAGCATAGATTCAGAAGTGGGCCAGACTGTATCAGAAAGAATTATTTAAATAATACTGGGTTCCTAGTTGTATAAACTGTGAAACTAGACACCAATCAGATTTTTGTAGAAGGAAGAATCACATGGAGTTGGAGGTTGATGGCTGCTGTGAATATGGACCGGTCTTGGATGGAAAATCTAGGAGTAAGTAGATGCTAAGATCTGACCACAAGTGGCAATAGCTCAGCTGAATTCCAGGAAGGTCACCTTATGCAAATTATGTCCAAGTTGATCTTATATCATTTATCAATTTTTCAATTCCCTGTGAAAGTTTCTGACTCTGTCAAGGCAGTTTTCTGACCAGAAATTTCTAGGACTTAGGCTCACCTGAGCTGACATTGCCCAGTGAGCATATTTAGTGATTCTGCAGTGTCACAGAGCCCTGAGAGTCTTCTTGCTCTGGTCCTTTTCCAGACATGAACCCCCCTTTTGGCAGACATGATTATTTATCAGAGGAGTTTACATTTACTAATCTTTGTGGGTAGAATCTGTGCTGCAACCTGTGGACTTGCATGTGTTTGTTTGTGCTTCATTTATGCACTAGGGCTGAAAAGATGCAAACAACTAATGCACAGCCCTGCTGAGCTTTGCACTCTAATACCTCTGGCTATCCTCCACCACTGTGTTCTGCAGGGGCAGGGACTACATGTCATCTTGTCTCAGTGGCTTCCGTATATACTAGGATAACCAGAAACTAGGCAACTTTTGGACATTTATCTGTAACCTTTAATAATTTGCTATGCATATCCACTCATTCCTTTGTTATATTATCAATATTCTGCAGTGCTACTGGTTTTAATAAGAAGCCTTTTCACTGGTTTTCTTTGTTCTAGTCATCTAATCTCCTAATGGAAGTTTCTAATTAAATTCCTACAGCCATTTTCAAACTGTGTTTTGAATAATAAAGTCTTGCAAATGCTCCAAGTACATCTCTCCCCCTGACTTGGATGCCCTACCTTCCAGCTCTGGAGAAGTGATGCAGGTCACTGTGGAGAAGTGTTGGTGAGAACCTATCTCAGCTGAATGAGACCCATATAAATGACATGTTCCCAATACAGGAAATAATGTAGCAGGCTTAAAAAAAATCTTTCAGCGTCTGACTCATAATTTTAACAAACACTGGAATGATGAGGAACGAATACCATGTATTCCTGGAGCAAGAAGCACTTTTCTGATGGACCTTGTGCTCCACAGAAGCTGAGAAACCAGGATCATCAGTGAAATTTATTACTTCTGTATCCAAAACACTCTCATTTGTGTTTGAACTTTACCCATTGGGACCAGCTAGGGGAAGGGTTGAATTACTGTAATTAGTATCTCATCAACATTCTTCATCTACTGCTGAAGCAGAAAGGAAAAAAATGAAAAGAAAAAGAAATGTCAGAATCAGCTGATAAATGTGATGAATATGCTAAATAAGAAAGACTGTCTAATTGATCCTTTTATTAATCCTAGGAAATATTCCAACTGGCATATGCCATTGTTTCCAGATGGATCAGCAGCAGTACACAGAGAAATCTAGCTAGCACAGGGTATTTCTCAGCTTTCACTCCTGCACGTGGTTCCCAGAAATTTCTGCCTGCAGACCTGGTCATCCTCTGGCATGCAGCTAAATGTTCTTTGAAGGCAGACTTGATGTGAGAGTCTCAGCCAAAGCTGCCACTTTCTCCCCTGACTCTAAAGCACTGTTACATTCCCACTTCTCTGCACACCTGCCGAGGATATTGTTTTGGCCAGAATAAGATGAGCACAGGTGGTAATATAATGCATATTGCATCTAGATTTAACACCTGTTGCACACAGAGCTTATGAGTTTTAATCTGTTTTATTCAAGTTTTGGGCACTTTGGTTTTCTACTTTTTTTCTTTTTTAAGCAGTTTAATAAGTAGACACAGCAGCAGCAGCTTTTTTTAGTGGTGGTTCAGATTTGTCATCAGGGACCTGCTCACAGAAGGACTGTGTTTCGGAAGTGTTTTTTTTTCTTGTTGCAAAAGTATATATGCATACAATAAAAAGGTTTGCACATCTTACAGATGTATAAATTCACCTTTTATATGTTAGAGCTAATGCTCATTCAGCTATGGCCATTTTTTACCTGACAGGCGCAAAGCCACTGTAGAGTCCATGCAGAGCTGATTTTGGTTCCAGATTTGCTACTCCTGGCATGGTATTGCAAGCATAGAACAATTTTTGTGCTGAAATTAGATCCCATCTCAATGAGGAAAGGCCTTTGAAATTCAGTATGTGAACAGTGCTCAGTACTCAGAAATGTCGACATTTCTATCCCTCAACGTTCACCACGGGGACTTCTGTCCAGCACAGCACCCTAGCAGCTATGCTTTTAATTTTTTTTTTAATTTAAATATACAATAGACTCTTAGAGTTTTATGACCTACTAGGAAAAAACTTACAGGAAAACTAGTTGGAAAAGACTGTCAATCGAATGGGCTTTTATATTCCATTCAGCTCCATTCGCAGCACTCTTTTCACCTTCTGAATCAAACTTTGTTTGGTTGAAAACATTTCTTCTGAACTTGTACGTTGTATTCCCAGACCATTCTAGGAGAGAACTTTGCAAATGTGGTATTTTTTAAAGAGCCAGAACAGAGAGAAAAGCTTTCAGTTTTCCAGTATGTTTGTGAATATTCCCTTACCTTTTTCCCCAAATAAAAAGACTGGTTATCTCCATGGAGGAGTCTCTCCACTACAGAAAACTGAATGCCTCATTGGCATTGTGTATTTCAGGAGAGACAGTACATGGTCTGTAAACTTGAAGCTCAGATGACAGATGGAAACCAGATAAAGTGAGTGTGCTGATCACTGCAGAGAGATTAGACTCTGTAATTTGCATCTTGTCTTCCAATAACGTTTGCTCCATTTTTGCCGTCACATTTACCTGAGCTTTAAACACAGGCATTTAGGGCATGAACTTCTATGAACTTTGTTTTCTCGGTTTAGCTGGATTTTAATTCTACATCTGACAAAATACAAACACTTCAGGGAAAGTGTGTCAGCATTTCTGCTCCCTCAAAATTCACTGCAGAGACTTCTGTCCGGCACAGCACCCTAGCAGCTATGCTTTTAAGTTTTTCTACTTAATAATCCCAAATGCCTCAAGCATCTCTGTGAGGACTCCACTCTAAACCACATTTCTAAGAAATATCTCCTCTTCCCCAAAGTACGAGGCCCTAATCTAGCTGACTAAGCCTGTTTCTCTTGAGATACACACAGAATGGGCTGAGGGTCCTTCTTAGGGGGCCCCAGGCCCCAGGCATTGCCGAGGTAGGTTGACATTAGCTAGCTTGCACAAATATTTACTTGCATCTTTGCCATTTTCAAATTCTGTCTCTTGTTTACTCTTACTTGTCCCTGCCTACCATGTTTCTTTCCTGGCTGTTGCTATTGGTATGTAATCTTTCTATTCTGTGTCCTAAACTAAAGCACATTTATCATTCATTATCTGAAAGACTCTTAATTAATAGATACAAATAACATTGCTTGTGTCTTACACATAACTGTAGTATCAGTATTGTTCATATGAGATGCTCACCACACAACATAACACATTCTGTCTGTAGCTAAAGGCTTTTACTGCTCGGCATTGCATGGCCAGTGTGCAGCTGACCTCAGGTTAAAGACTTCATTTGATCAGTTCTGTATGTAAAGATTTGTAGGAATGAGTGAGGAGGAGGTCAGAGGAGGGACAGTAATGAAAAGCAAGCTTTCCTTACTGTCACATTATTTTCACCAAAGTACAGTGAAATTCTTTTTGGTAGGAGATAATTGTCTTTTAGCCTATGTAAATGGTATGGTTGTTCGTGATACTGTACATGAATATTGCTTGAAATGCTTAGAAAACCTGTTCTGGGATGGTAGAAGTAGGATGGATGCTTATTAGCATGTGCTTTTTAAACAGGTTTTTGCATATTTTCCCATTCATCTTGAACAGGAGAAGTTTAATTTCCAACAGGAAATTTTTTCTTACAGGAAAGTTCCACTTTCCTGTAAGAGAGAGTAGAGTAGAAAGAGAGGAGAAAACTGGCTTCAGCTAACTGATCTGATGATCTTGTGATGGATCGTAGTATCCATTTCTAACTGTGTCTTTAGAGAAAGGGCAAAAATCCTCATGAACAATTGCTCAGAGAGGGACTAGTTTTATTGCCCTTTCTGGGGGTTCTGTATAGTCCAGTAGACTCACCAGCTGAGCCATGGACTACCTTCCCATACACCATGGAAAGAACTTGAAGCTTTTGCAAGCTCCCTAGCTCTACATACACCTCAAACCTTAAGCCTTTTTTTTTTTTTTTTAGTAGCAATTAATGAGAAATGTGATCTAGAAATTGAAGCGGTTAATGGACTTTTAGCATAATGAAAAGAGTGTGTAAAGGCAAGAAAAAGTATCTGTGGGTCTCCAAGTCACTTTGCTCCTGAAATACAAAAGCAGATGTTAGCCTTGGCTGGAATGAGACATATTGACTGATTTCATTTTGCAGAAATCTGTTAAAGCACCCATAACCCTTATGCCATACAGAAAAGCAATGCATTCGTGTCTCCAACCTCATAATCTAGTCTTGTCAATAGCTTTTTTAATTTGGGGCTGATAAATCAGTATACTCATTTTGGCTTGATTGTTTTTCCCTTTGTTTGCATATGCTTAGCATCTTTTAAAATGTAATAGCATTTTAAGGAGAGAATGAAACTCATTTTTTATAAGCAACCCGGTTGCTTTTTTTGATGATTGTGTGACACTTTGCAAGTCTTACAAGGATCCAAGTGTAACAATGAAGCTTCTCTCTGTGTCAAAGACACCTAAGAACATACAAGAGTTTGGAAGGCTTTTAAGCTTGGCCTGATAAGCAATTCATGAATATTGTAGCTAGAGTATGCTCCTTACTGCTAGCTGAATTGATATGGTGAATAGATGTCCAGTTTTATGCATCTGAATTGAAAGTAAATTTCATTTGTGGGGGAAGAAAGCATGATTCAGAAGAAGAGGCTTTTTTTCTTTCTTTTAACATATACAGAACATTCATCTATTTGAAGTCTGGCTCTCAAATATAACAGGTTTTATCTCAGACGCAAGAAAAACATGGTAATTTAAAAACAACCCAAAACCATAAAAGCTGAACAACCAAAACAAAATATATTTTAAACTGTTTCCAAGCGTTTTGAGTTGTTTGGGCATAGGCGGTACCTACATTACGGGTCTAATGGAAAGTCAGGAATATTTACAGTATAGCATTTCTTTTTCTCTGATTTTGTTTTATGGGCATAATGTGTACCTACCTCATTAAACAAACATATATTCTCACAAGCATGTTCCTTTTGCATTTCGTGGCTGTAGCTTATTGCTCTTCATATTCATTGCCTCACTACTCTATTGACTTCTTAAAAAGTTGGAATAGTTTGAAAGAATATAAAGTTTTGGTCTCACCAAACAACTTTGAGAAACTCAGTGGGAGTTTTCAAAGGTGTTGGCATAAAGAAAATGCCCAATTTGCATTATATGTCTAAGGGATTTGTGAAATTAATTTCTTAATCTTGCTTTGAAGACTCAATCTCACAATTCAATATGAAGAAGAAGAAGAAGGTCACAGATTGCCATTTCCAGGATACGGTGGTACCTATATCAGCAGAGGGGTCACATACCCTGCAATGGCTATTAGAATGGCTCTCGCAGAGTTGCCCTGTTCCTGACACCACTGAGAAAAATGCTTTGCAGGCATCTGTGAGACTCAGCAGCACAGGAGGGTATTTCGTTCCTAAACCATTGACTGGGGCTGATCACCTGATGAATGTGGAACTTTATCCTCCCTATCTAATGCAATAGTGGGTGTGCTTATGAATAGCTAGTTTTTTGATGTACTGGACAGGGATGACTCTCCTGCCAACCTATACGTGACAGGCTATCACCATAACTCGAGGTTATGTATTTTTTGATCTACGTCATGAGTAAAAGAAAGCAACCCTTAGAAGGAAGATTGCACTTCAAGCTTGCCTATGAGAAGCTACTTGTGAGAATAAGGTTTTCAGGAAGGGAAAGTGGGGTTAAAGACTAACTCTTCCAAATGGGTTTACAAAAGAGATACAGTGCACCATATTATCTAACAACGCTCTGCCTTTTCACTCGGGGAGACAGACATTAAGGTGCATTAGTCCTATCATTTGTATGTCTGTAAATATCAATAAAGTATGTTATTTGACATTCACATTTACACAATGACGGAGGAGGACTATCCTTTTCAGTAAATTTCACAGAGCCATTCACAAACAAAAGCTCAGTAATTTAATCTTTCAAAAGCTCAATAATGCTAAGTTCAAAATTGCAGGTTTTAAACTAATGTACCTGATAAGTAATGATGACAGAATTTAAAAGGTCCATTATTTGGTAATCTAATATTCCCAATCCCAGTTATCTGTCAAAGAGAATACTCTCCCTTAAACAGCGCTAATGTGTTCACATCTACATTAATCTCTTAGGGAGAAAAGAAGCATTCTTTACGGGCTTTATCTGTTTCCAAATGTCTGACTCCACAAGGAGCCATTTCGCACTGCTGCTGAGGCTATGTAAATGACTCGAATGTCTTTGTATGATAGGTGCGATTTCTTACGGATACACGCGATACCGATACCGTATTACTGAGAGGCACTCCGGGCCAGCCAGCCCTTCGTGTTGGTTGACACGCTGTGCCTAGTGCCTTTCAATCCTCTGCTGCTTCTCCACTCCAACACAGACATCACACTGACGGGTTTTCTCGCTTGCTTTTCTTGCATGTTATGCTGCTTTTCTGTGCAGCACAACTCTCTTCTTCTCTTGTGTCTCCTATCCGTACTCCGAAGATTCTGGAGGCCATGGTATCAGTGTGACGGGATTCACAAGGGGAGTGCTCAAAAGAATTGTGCCTCTCCTTTCTATGAAATTATACAGGATAATATACAAGAGAGGTATATTATATAGGATAATATATAGTCAGGGATACCACAGGTGCCCATGCACTCTGAATTCATAGAATCATAGAATCACTGGGTTGGAAAAGACCTTAGAGATCATCCAGTCCAACCGTATCTGTCCGCCACTAAACCATATCTCTCAGCACCTCATCCCACCCGTCTCTTAAACACATCCAGGGATGGTGACTCCTCCACCTCCCTGGTTCACCCAATTCACCCAAGAGTGCCTAGGATGGCATAAGGAAATGGAATCACTGTATGTTTTGCTTGGTCTTGCAGGCAAGGCTCCTTCCTCTCAGCCTACCTGCCCTATAAATTTCTCAGCTTGCAGCTCAGCTCTTTAAATCTCCTTACTAGAAAAGTTTTGGCCTTAAGTAAGCCTGAGTCTGCCCTGGTCCATTCTAAATCCAGGCTGATACAGGACTTTTTTAAAGTGTGCATGCAATGGAATACAGACAATCATTACTTCAGGAATATTGTACTTTTTCCTGGCTGAATTTTTTAAATACTCGTCCAAGTAGAACATATATAGGTACACACAGAGTTCATTGTGTTTCTTATGTCTTACTCTATCTTGATTTTCCAGACTTATGACAGACATAACAAAGTGACCCAGAAGGAAACTTTTCTGAATCATTAAGTATATCAATAAAAAAGCTTCATTTGCAATGCTGCCTAGAGCAGCGAAACAGTGCAATTTCTCTCTGGATCATATGGAGCAGCATGTAAATACACTTAGCATTGTGCTGTGAGAGAGTTCTGAAAGTGGTGTCGACTCAAAGTTTTTTTGTACAATTCAAAGAAAAGGTTAAATGGTCTGGACTGCAGTATTGTTGAGAAAATGTAGTTGTTTACAATGTCTGCAGGCTATTGGTTTGGGAAAGTAGTTGAGTGGAAATTGCTTTTTAAAAAAATCCTATCCTGAGTCAGGAAAGAAAGTCTCACGTGAACGCAGCTCTGTTTGAATTTAAAGAGTGAAACAAAAAGTCTAGTTCAAGGTATAGTAACTATCTGTGCTTAATGGAATTAGTGCTATAAATCAAAAAAGAGTATATATTAAAAATATTAAATTGCATATTAAAATTATTAAAAGAATATGTCACATTACATATAATTAAATATTATGACTGCATTGTCTGAAATAGATATGGAATACTATCCTATACCCACCAAGCCCATTAATTTTAAGGTGTGCTTTTGCAACTTTGGGTTTACTTTTGTTATCTATGGAGAACAGGAAAAAAAATCTACTTCTAAGAATTTCAGAATAGCATAACCTTAGAAGAACATCATATAAAATATATCCCTAGGAGGGCTGAGAGTTGTCTCTGGCTGGATCATACAAAGAAAGACTATTGAGGTTAGTTCTATGATGGGACGGTGTCCTAGTTTTGGCTGGAATAAAGTTAATTTTCCTCCTAGTAGCTGGGATAGTGGTGTGTTTTTTGTTTTTTG
>NW_010258833.1:39044-55937 GCF_000690775.1 Eurypyga helias
CCCAGACTGGCCAAAGTGATATTCCATACCATATGACATCATGCTGGGTATATAAACTAGGGAAAATTAGCTAGGGGGCAGTGATCGCTGCTTGGGGACTGGCTGGGTGTCAGTCAGTGGGTGGTGAGTGGTTGCATCACCTTTTTTCCTGAATTTTGTTTCTCTGTCTCTTTTTGTAATTTTCCTTTTCATTACTTTTTTTTTTTTTTAATCATTAAACTGTTCTTGTCTCAACCCGTAAGCTTTCTTCTTTTTGCCCTTCTGATTCTCTCCCCCATCCTACCCCAGGGGCTACAGTGAGCAGGCGGCGGTGTGGAGCTTGCTTACTGACTGGGGTTAAACCACGACAGACAGCAACAAAACTGATCCCTTAAAGCAGGTGGATGGCAATAGCTGGTCATACATGGCTGGTTCAAAACAATGTGCCACCCCTGCTCGAAAAGTAGAATGTCTTACCTGCTGACAGCTGGGAGCTGCATTTGCTGCTGATGTGGGTGCTGCCTACACAAACTGGGTCTAGGAATCCAGTAAATACCAGTTGATCAAAGAGTAGGATTTATTTCAATTAGGAAAATCATCATAACGTGGAAATTCACACAGCCATTTCTGTGACATATATGTGACCCTCTGGAAGCTAAATTTACTGTGGAAAACAAGGGCCTCCATATACTAACAAATCCATACATTCAATACCTGGCTTGAGACTAAAAAGTGGATATCAACCAGCTCCAGGAAAGCTCTTAAGGAGGTGTTAAAATTCCTGCCTTCCTAATTTAGTCTTTTGTTCAATTATGGCAAGGGCAGCGTGTTATTAGCATGAGGTGTGTAACCCTTGTGGAAACATTCAACTTATGCATGTACAGGTGTATATGTACTTAGCCCTTGCAGTATCTGCTGCAACTGAGTGTACAAAAGGCACAAATTGAAACTTAAAAAATGTTTACTATCTCCCTATTAGTATTTTACTCCTGTTTTTCCTCTATGGAAGCCTACAGGGAAAGCTAGCCCTTTTCAACCCATTTGGTACATTAGGCACTTATTTGGTGATGTTTTGCAGGTTTTGAGAGACTGCAATATGTTTTGCTTGCAGCTGTATGATTCAGATTGTCATTTTCACTGAAGTCATCTCAGTGCCATGCGTTACACGGGAAGATCAAATCCTGTGTATGTACCACTGCACTAGGAGAATGTGCAGAATATTCTTTGTGTTTCTCTGTTTTACTTTGACCCTTCAAAATCAGGGAGTGCTCAGTTCCCACCTGGTATATTGTGTCTGACTGACACAGATAAACTGATCT
This sequence comes from Eurypyga helias, assembly GCF_000690775.1. Lineage (NCBI taxonomy): Eukaryota > Metazoa > Chordata > Aves > Eurypygiformes > Eurypygidae > Eurypyga > Eurypyga helias. The sequence goes on from NW_010258833.1 coordinate 40,343, forward strand.
TTATCTACAGAAAGAGATCTTTTCTTCTGCTCGCATGAAAGCATCTTCCCAAACGATCTTTAAACAACTGCATATTGAAGAGCCTTTGCAATATCAGTAATAAAAGTAAATGGGTCAGAGCATTTGTTAGGTGCTTTCTGTATTTCTAGGTAATTCCCTTTCAATTACAAACAGTACCTAACAATTAATTTCTGCTTTTATTACTTCTTTAGTATCTGAGCTTTTCCTTTCTTTCATTGTTTCACTGCTCCTTTGCATGCTTTTACAAAGCTTTGTTCAGTATTTTTTGTTTCATTTCCCTGTTAAATACCAGATTTTGCTCCAGTTTAGTTCAGCTAGCCATCAGCTCGAGCATACAGATGTTTTCATTTTTTAGGTTGCTCTTTCTGTCCTTCTAACAGATGACAGCCAGTATCCACAACTCAATCAAAAACCTGTTCCAGGCCTGCCTTAAAAAGTCTGGATTCCTTCTTGGGCTTGTGGATTTCCCCCTTTCCTTTCTTTCTTCCTCTGAATTTGCTCTACAGGTCTTTAGCTCCAGCTAGTGGCTTACTCCAAAATGCAAATTTTGTCCAATGCCTTAAAAGAAAGCAGAAAGGTGGGATTTAGTTGTAATTCTTACAGTGTTCTGAAGTATGTGTTGAGAGGGAGAATTATTCAGGGATGGTAGTCCTTTCTGGCTAATTTGAGTTAACCTACAAATTCTTTAAAATGTAATAAATACACTCCTTTTTCAGATTACAAGCTCCTGTGTTATCACATTGGGCCAAATTCTGCCCTCAAGTGTAGACTTGCATAGCTCTTCCAGACTTCAAAGGGAACTGCACATATGTGTCTTAAAGCAAAAAACCAGATGTTTTATCAAATAAAAAGCTTTACCTTAGCTCCTACTTTGACTCTGCACCTTTCTTACTGAGAGTTGGTGTAGCCTTTGTACATTGCACAAAAACAAAACTAGAAAACCTTCCATTTTTTAAGTAGGGTTTGAGATTTGCCCCCACCTTTGGTGGGATCCCTTTTCTCTCAGGACCTTATAGTGCATGTGGGTCTCTTCTGGGTCTGGGAGCCGACTCCTGCTCCTTGACAGACCCCTCCTTGGGATGCTGTCCCCAGGAGGGGCACAAGAAGCAAGCTTTTGGAGATTCCACTGGAAGGAGGGGTGAGTGCCCCTGCTGAAAATCTCTCTTAGGTGAGTTTGGCTTTGGCTCAGGCGTGTTCGGGTTTGGTAAATCTGCAGTGGCAGGCAGGCAGTGTTGGAGAGAAGCTGAATACTGGGGTGGAGGGAGGCAGGTTTTTTCCCTGTGATGAAGAAAATAAGTTTCTCTGGTGTCAAATGTTTATGTCTTAACTCAATTAATTCACACAGAATGTCCTAATCTTCAGAATGTTAATTTTAAATGGTAAAACCAAAAGGCAGTTTAAATTCCTAGAATCCCACACATCACTTTCTCCAAGGTTTTCAGCTGGAAGTTTCATCGCAAATGTAGGTAAAATAGGTATAATTTAAAACTCTCTTCTTTCCGTCCCCCTCCCCCCTCCCCAAGAAGGACATGTATCCGTACTGGGCAGAATGAAAGCACATGGGCAGATACAAGTCGAGCTTTGTTGTGTGACTCGACGTTGGCACCAGTACAGATATGGCTGCCTTGGCAGCACCAGAGGAAACCCATTTGAATTCTACAATCTTCTTGTTTAAACCCAAAGACTCAAATGTCTGTTGTTTGTTCAAAGACTTTTATTGTTTCCATTTCATTACTTGGTGAACTGGATACGGGGACAGGTGTGTCTGCAGTCTGTTCATATTGACTGTCCATCTAAGATACCAGATAACATGATAACGCATTCCTGGGTTTCACAAACTTTGTCACTTCTGCCATAAAACCCTGGCACCTAGTGTAAATAAATATAGCTGGAATACAGTAAATTCAATCCAGGTCTCTCGCCGAGGGCAGTAATCTGTTCCTGAAGGCCTAACCTTCCTCATCAGTCAGAAATTGTGCTAGTCCTACAGTATTGATTCAATCCTTTCCCGAAGGTGAGAAAAGCACCAGAGTACATTAAGAGATTTTATGTCAACATCTCAAATGCAGCTTTTGCCATAGCTGAGGCCTGAAAACTGAACATCATATATAGTGTGCGACACAGAGAATGCCGGTTTGTGTTCTGCTGTGATACAGATCCAGCTGTATCTCTGCTTTGTCTGTTTACATATCTGTGCACAAACTCATGTATACGCACAATTTGTGCGTGTGTGTGTATTTATATAAAAAAACACGCATCTGCACACTCCCCCACCAGTTTGTTGGATTCCTTATCTCTCACAAACACTTTCATTTATTTCCAATATAAATGTTCAGAGAGCAGCAGAACAAGTAGAATTGTTAAGCGCTTCCCAAGGTTCTGTTGTCAGCAAATGCAATGTTATACCAAGGCAAAAAAATAACATATTACTGCTGTAATTTTCTACCGAGTGCACCAACAACACACTTGGGACCCATGCAAAGTCTATTGATCCACTAGGTCAGGGACCTTAAAATATTTGAAATTGTTCTTTAGAAAAATAAAATAACCCACACTTTTTTTGAATTACTGTGGTATTTCAAAGTCCATATAAAGTATTACGCAAGGAGACAAAGCTATTTTACCAGGCAGGCAGATATTCCAAATTACTGGTTCTTAACAAGCATGGTAATACATCAGTCAAAAGCAATAAATTTAAACTTAATGAAATCTCAATTTGCCTACAGTGCATTTCACTTTGACATTTTCTACATTGCCACGGTGCTTTGATAAAGTTTTTTAAAATGCAAAGAAAGTGTCTGTAAGGCTAAAGAGCAGACTTGGTGCCATTGTGCCCAATGGAACATTACAGTACTTAAGTTCCATCACTATATGCCCTGTGGCAGACTAAGCCTGAGTGCTAACATAGGTTCAGTTTTCATTATCATCATGTGATTATCCATTTTACTGCATTTAACTGATAATACAACTACCAGCTCACCTTAAAAGAATTAGCTTGGAGGTTTCATTGCTTTCCAAATGGAATTCATTTGACAAACAAATGACAATTAGCCCAGTCTCCCTGTTCTGTGTCAGGATGGTTTTTGATTGAACCTAGACCAATTTACAATTTTTAAATGAGTTTAGACATTTACATTTAAAATGTCTAGAGGAAATTAGCCTTGGGACATCTAACAGCCAAAATGCTTTTTGAAGTTGATTATTATTTGATCTAGTACCCTCTACCTGTACATTTTGTTCTGACTTCAAAGTTTTGGAATGAAAATGCCACCTACACCTCAAAGCATAGGGAAAAACTTAAAAGCAGTTTTACTCATTATGTTATGCAAAGAAACCTATATTTTAATATTCGTTTAATATGGTTAGTTAGCTTTAATGACACCAGTTTGACAGTGTCATAGTTTTCGAATATAAGACATTGATTGAAGTTTCCTGTGCTTGCCGGGTTTTTTTTTTTGTAGAACGAAAGAATATCTTTTGAAGGTGATATTCATATGCCCCACACTACCATTCTGCCACAGATAGAAATGTAATCATTTACAGATGAATACATGTCTTTGTACAGAGTCAAAAATATGTTGTCATTCCTATATTATTCTGTGTATCAAAATCTTTATTGATGTTTGTTTTCCTGCATACCAGATTTGTCCAACTATATTTATACTGGTCTTAAAGCAGGAGGGTTTCCTTATGAAAAAAGGGTTGTCAGTAATTTCATTATAAATATGCAGGCTCAGATAACACAGCCATGAAAATTGGGCTGAAATTAGGCACATGGTATCTCAGCCTTGAGGTAATTTGGATCATACTATTTTTATTTTGTATTATTAATTTATGCATTTTTGTAAAGTTAGAAAACTGTACATTTGGCCACTGTAAAATTATGAGCATAAAAATAAGTGCTGTTGCTTTTCTGGATTCTGAAAAAGCCAGTTTAAAGTTCCTTAAAGCTCCACTCAATGCCCATGGGAGTTATACGACTTTCAGAAATAGGTCTGTTTTATTTTAACAAAATCACTATTTGGCTTTCAAGCAGTAATGATCGCTTGGGAAGTATTTTTAAAAATGTTTCATAACTTTCTGATGTATGTACTCTGTATGAGCATACAGTGTTATCCACAAAGTATGCTATTCTATCATGAATAAATATAATTTTCTTATAACAGTTCATACAAACCCTACTCAACAAGGCTTTAGCCTTATGAGGACTTAAGTGTCCAAATACAGCTGAAAGCAAATGAGATATGGGACACATTCTGTTGGAAACCTAAGTCTGAACCAGCAGCACTAGTGTTTTCTCATCCCACAGTTATCTTTGCAGAATCAAAGGAACCAGATTTTCCTGAGGAGTGAAAGAATCTAGTGTCATCATACCACTATTGCCTAACTTTCAAGTAACGTCAACTCCCGTGGGTGTCTATGTGATATCAGCTGCTGCTGTTCATAAAATTCTGCTTTACTACATACACAGAATACTGATTTTTGCCAGTCCTCAGATAATGTCCAGGCTCAACTGGTATCCATAGGTTGGGTGTTTCTCCACATTTGTTATCTGAGAGAATTCATCCAGTAGACCTAAATATCAAGCCAGATCTGCACAAATGTAGCAGGGGACAATTTTGAAGGCAGCAAGATGATGATGACACTCTACTCTTACCTACTTAGAGCAGCCTCCCCCAGAATAAGGCGATGATGGGATCACTTTCTTTGACAGTCACGGAAAAGTGTCCTTCGCCCTTGGCACAGGGCAGGATTTAGGATAGTCTCATGCCTCTTTTGCCAACTCCAGAGGCTCACTACTTGGCTTTCTGGTTTTGTGCAGTCCCTCAACAAGGCATGTTAAATCTGCTTCTGCTTTGGATGTGAAGCCTAAATGTCTAGCTTAGATTTCCAAATTTTGCTGTGAGGGCTCAGTGATTAAAATTAAGTGCATGAATCTTAGCCAATTTGGTAACTAAGGATATTTTTGGACTTGAATCTTAGTCTTCTGGGAGTTAGTCCTTGAAGCGGTAAAAATCTTTGGCTTGAAACATTTCCTTGAATGAGTATTTCTCAGAAATAGGGAAAATGTAAATCAAATACTGACCTGGGAAGAACCCTTGGGCAGACTGTGTCAGACCGGCAATGACAGAGGCTTGAAAATGTGGGCAAATTTCAGCCGATCCAGATCTGTCTCAGAATGTATCATTACAATCAGTTCAAGGTGATGCTGTCACAGTCTTTCAGAAATAGTTATGTAATTTCTGTGTCTGCTATACTCTAAAATATGTGCAAGTGCAATAAATACGCTTCAGGTGTGTTTGTTCAGAAAACACCCACCTCAGGGTTGGAGGTCAGGGACCAGCTCTCCTGGGAAATCTCTAATTGTTGGATTAAAAATCTGTAATTTTCTACAGCCTAAAAAGTACATCTTTAAAAGTAGGAAGTGCAGTGGGTAGACTGAAGGCAATGGAAAATCAGCGACTCATCCCTCCAGTATCATCTTTTAGGAAAAGGTTTTGCAATCCAACAAACAGAACAACAGTTGGTTTTCTCACTTGGAAAACTCCTTTGCTTGTAGTACATGAAGTGAATTCAGCTAAATTTTAACAATTTCTTCTCATCAACCCAAAGAATCTAAGGCTGGGTTTCAGTTTGATTTTTGTTTGCATGAAAATCTGGATGTGAGGAAATGGCATACGTAGTGGTGTTCCTCTTCTGGCAGTTGCAGGACGTGGCCACCCGAGTTTGAAATACTCTGTGTCTTCAGGGATTCCTGCATCACCCATGTGATACAGATATTGGGAGCATGAAGGAATGAGAGGGGGGAGAGGTTGAAGATACTTAGATCTGAACATGCTGATGTAGAAAGAAAAGGCTGTATTTTTAGAGGAAGAAAATGGTGGATGCCCAAAACATGGACCTCATTGACTTCTGTGCTCAAAGGCACCTTTCTCTGACTCCCAGTATCAACCTCCCATGAGAACACACAAATCTCAGAGAGAGGGAGGGATTCTAGAAAATGTTGGGTTTCATTTATTATTTATAAATTTCATTTTGTACATATCTTAAGGGACATTAAGAGATTAGTAGTCATGCAGTTTGTTCTGAGCATTAATGCTAATCCTTAAAGATAGGTGAAGGGTAATTTCATTAGTTTTTATAAATGTTTGGAATAAAACTAACCATTCAGTCAACAGTTTGAAAGGACACATTTAGTGCTGTGCTCTCTGCTCTCCCAGCAGGCTCTGCCTCTCACCGGAGCATGTCAGCACAGACTGGCATCTCGGCAACAAGGGTACATTCCTCAGACGTTGTTTTATGTAAAATAGGTGGGTCCCTCTTTCCTAAATATGTCATATAAAATCATTGTCTCTGGCATGACATACGGTAGTTCAGGAAGGGTAGCTAATCTAGGAAATAAAGGGATACAGACTATTGATGCCAAAATCAGCAATTACATTGTATGATATCTCATGAATAATTCCTGAGCTGTGATTTAACATTAATCTGAGTGTTTAGTACAAAGCTGGGCCGACACCAATAAAATGCTGACTGATTTGTTTTAAAATAGTGCTCCTTCAGGCTTCACTACACTGCTTTGAACTGAATGCTTTTACGTAACACCTCAACCTTGCCTCTGTAAAACAGACAGATGCTCTCATGTGACTGTATCCTCAAACCCTACCATTACATTTTCCCTTCATTTTGGGTTGAAGCCTTTTCTAAGTGCATTATTTAATACTAGCCATGATTTAGGCAAGTGGTCTTCATAACATGGAACTTTTTCTCCCAGGGAAAATCTTATCAAAACAAGACTCCTTAGTACTGGATGGTGGTATTTGCTACACAGATTGGGTATTTCATGTGCAAAGAGAAGGAGACTGTGTGTAGTGAAGCAAGCGGGAAATTATCCAACCAAACATTAGAAGAGTTCAGTGTGTTACAATTGCTTCCGCATTATTAAATAACGCTGCTTTCCAATGACATCAAAGGACAATAAATGAATGGGTGAGTGAAACTGTGATGAACATCCCAGGGGACACAACGCATTTATTTTGAAGCACTCCCACCTGTTCCCAGGCAATGCTGTGCACACAAGAATCTCGTACCTCACACACACCTTCTGCCTCTGTAATAATGTCCTTGTCACTTAATAGTGGCAAAACACTAACTAAATAAATTCATCTCATCCGTTAGCGTCGCAGGGCTGTTCAGTAGAAACCCTCAGCCTGGGGTGCTCACACGTATCTCCTATATACTCTGTTTTGGAGTTAAGAAAAAGGTTTGTCTATACAAAGCCTGACCTGGCATTAGGGTGGTTGTTCTGCAGTGTCTACAGAGCAGTCATGTTGTATGAGCCTATCCAGATAAAACTGCTGGTATGAGTCTTTCCTAAACTGTGAAAAACTGTTTCTTCTAAACACCTATTTCAAAACAGCTGTCATTTCTGGGCAAGTCAGCAATCTCTATAACAGGTGACACTAACTCACTCTTACCTTAAGTGTACCTGCTTGCTACCAAGTACAATCTGTACAGTAAAAGCTTATGTTCTCTATGGCCATGTTGGATATTCCAGAAAAAATGGACTTAATGTGTAGCTGTATGTCCTACATAGCTATATGTATCAGGAAAACTATGACCGATACATGAGGCTGCTTGGGGAGCTCATTGAATCTGGTATCAGAGGGGTTTTTGCAATAACACAAGCAAGACAAGCATCTCTGTCATCTGATTTCTGTTTCAGTTCTGCACTCTGATGAGCAGCTATATGCATCAGGAAAACTATGACAGCAATACATGAGGCTGCTTGGGGAACTCGTTGTTTCTGGTATCAGAGGGGTTTTTGCAGTAACACAAGCAAGACAAGCATCTCTGTCATCTGATTTCTGTTTCAGTTCTGCACTCTGATGAGCATTACATCTCATGAGGTTCCTCAGTGTGAAGATGATAAATCACCAAACCAGCCCTGGCTCTATCAGCTGAATGAATGCAGTGGAACTGGAGAATGACAAGGAGGGCTGCAGTCTTCTGATCACAAAAGGAGAATTTTTTAAAAACACTCTAATGAATGTTCTCACATTACAATGTTTTATATAGTCCTGCACTTCAAAAATAACCCAGTGTCAATGCTAAAGCGACTTTGGCTTCAACAGACATACGAAATATGATGATCTCTTCAAAGACTGGGATTTCCAGTTAAACTTTCCAGCACCGTGGACCAGTGAGTGGATTGTCTAGTTTGTGTCTTCCGATTCTAATTGTGCTCAAAGATAAATAACAGTAAGGAGCAGGATCTTTGCCTGAATGTCTTGAGTTTTCTTCATATATTTGTCCATAGAACTGCCTGGACATGACCAAGGACCCTGGAACTAAGAGTGTGGAGGCATTAATTCAGGCTCCCATTCCTAATATCAATATTTACGTAGTATGCACAGTGGTTTGCATTACTATTGATATAGTAACCTATTCTGTCTTGTCTGATCACCACAGCAGGAGGGAAGGACAATAGAAGGAAGCAGGAATATAAAACAATCTGCTAGCTGAAGAGCCAGAAGACTGAGGAGCTCTCTATATGAGGTAGGAGAGGAACTGTTTCCACTCAGTAGCTACTGATTAAGTCAGAGTGTAAGTATGTACTATGGGCAAGGAGAAAGGTAATTCTATGAGATACATCCTGTCTGGGAAAACATTTGCTGCCCTTCACCTTCAGCACTCATTCACTGTTCATTGTGCCCTCAGTATCTGCACAGGAATTATGGAGTAACAGCTCTAGTCCCCCAGAAAGAGTTGGGTTTTTGCTTTACTTCTTTGAAGCTTTGCTTCCAGCAACCTGGTGCTTCACCCTTTATTTTAATGGAGCATCCCTGCTGTTTTTTGAGACTTAGGCTGGAATGAGCATGGTGCTGAGGTGAGTTGACAGGCATAGTGTGCTCTGTTCCTGCAGACCCACTTCCAGCTGCTTCCTGCCCAGGAGGTGTTTCAGGGCTCTCAAGAGCTCCAGCATACAGTGTTCACCAAGCTGGATGCCACACCGGCAGAAATAAACCTCCTTTGGGGACTTGCCTTTTTACTGGTGAATGAGAGCTGGGAGAAAATGGCTTAGCAGTGGGTATGTCCATGATACAGGGGGATTTGAAAGGAATTACCCTCCGTGAGGATAATCCAACTACGGGGCAGGGACTGGAGTTCATGGGTTTTTTTAAGGTCTTTTCAGAGCTGTTCAGGGGACTAGTTCTCAAGATCCCTCCCTCTCTTCTTATATAAATCCTTTTTACTATTATTATTTTCCCCCTTCTTGACTCATGGTACAAAATAGAATCAGGACTACTCCGAGTTTTATCATTTGATAAAGTTTCTTGGAGTTCTGTTACATTAGAAATGTCATAATAGAGAATATCCCAAATATATCACCTATTACCAGTGTCATACTCTGGCATTTGGGAATTTCCCAGCACTGATAATTATACCATCCTCACAGAGATGCAAGGACAAGTTGTCTAATCCAGGAGAGGGAGAAAAGCATACAGTTGTCAATATTTAGACTTGAAGTTCTTTATACATTTGAAGTGTGTAGTTGAAATATAGGTAGTGGAGTAAATGCAGTGACTGTTACCCAGGGAAAAGTTTAGACATTAAAATTAATGAACAAATGTATGTTTGTAGTTTGCAAAATGAAAGAATATATGGTGTCAGAAGAGGGTTTATCTTCTGTATATATTTTTTTTAAAATGTAATAAATGCAAAGCAAATAGCATTGGTTTATCCAAGGGAATATTGAAATCCATTAGGAATGCACTTGGAGTAATCTGATTCAACAAGTCAGTATATTTCTCTCAAAAACGTAATATCGGTACTACATTGTGCGAGATGAAGGTTAGATTACATTTATTGCCAGTGCAATAATTCCCACATCATAAATTCTGATGAAATTATATCAATATATAAAGCAAATGGATGTCTGACCCACCATCCTTTTCTAGTTCTCAGATGTAGAAGTTGACATACAAGTAAATCCCCAGCTGCCTTGTGCAATACTATTACAACAGTGCCATTGCCTGGGAACTGTTATTAGACCAGAAGCGGCTGTTAGAGTTTGTGGTTTCTGCTCTGAATATTAAACTTTGGCATACAAGAGTCCTTATTGTGGGGAGCACTTGGAAATGGTAATACTAAATTGCTTTATATTTGCAGGGTTTGATTGCTTCAGGTGATACAGGTCTAGCTGGTGGGCCTCTCTTACTGCTTGTATTTCCAGATTATAAATCATTCCTTTGACAAGGTATCTGCCATAACCAGTTCTCAGTTTCCGTAGTATCCTTCTTTATATTACAGCTGGCAACTAGTCTTCTGGGCCTTGCACTTTTTGCATAACTTACAAGAATAAAGGCAAAATTGAAGCTTTTATATATATCCTAATTTTTACATCAAATGTCAGTGAATATGTGAAACTAAGGTGTGGGGTACAGGTTTGGAAAGACCATGTGTTATTTTCCCAGTATTATTACATTTTAATAGCCATGTTATGATCAAGCTCCAGTATTAATGACTGAACCTGAAGAACCCTCTAAATGGCCCAAAATGTTTGGGGTGAAACAAACCCAATATATTAATGCTGTTCTTGACATCATAAAACCTTTTAGAGGAATAAAAGCTTACAGTTGGTCTTACAGGTCAGCCTGGTGTAAAACATTTGGGCAGTGTTTAAAGTCTGTGGCAGAAAGAGTTACTTTATTTAGGACATTCTGTTAAAGCAGCATAACAATATCCTCTGAAATAGAAGGGAAAATCATTAGAGTTATGCTTCTCTGGTCCTTGAAGAATAGTGATGTTAAATTGGAAAAAATAATCAAAAAGAATTATTGTTCATGATCTTATAGTTAGAATTTAGACTATAAACTATTAAATACAATTTCACAGTTTTTAATCATTGTTAATGCAGAGTCTTGGATAACTTTGCTGTCTCATTATGCCTCTGTGAGATTAAGACCTCAATGATGTTTAACCCACTATCATATGAAAATGCCTCAATAGGCTTTTAAGAATATATACAAGATTTTGAAACTCCCTAAGTTTTTCGTTTTGTTTTGGTTTTTCCAAAATTTTCATCAACCTCTCATTTCAGACAATTTCAGGAAGTTCTTGAAAATGAAATTATTGATTATATCAGAAATGTCCTGATTGCTTTCTAGAAGTCACAGTAGCAGTGAAATAATAATTAAACAGAAAAGTATTTGGCTGTAAAACAAACAAGTAGTGTTAAATACTAAGATTTTAAAGACATTTTCAAAAATGGGTTTTTTTCACAAACATTTCCAGTGAAGATGAAGGGGATTTTTTTCAATGAAAACATGCTTCAGAGAATATTTTTCCCTTTCAAAAATTTTCAAAAATTCAAAAATTCAAAAAATGAAACTAGGATAATAATTTTAAATTCTAAACATAACTTTTTTACAAAAAAAAACTTTAGGTTTTCTTTGAGATTGGAACTGTTATTATTTTTCTATAAAGATATTTGCTTTTAAGGAGAAAACACACCATCATCAAAATTATATTTTGAAGAAAATCAAACATTGATTAGCCCTATAAAGTAAAGCATCAATGTTCTCTACTAATAATAATCTAAGTAATCATTTACTTTCAAAGAAAGATTAAAATATATTTGAAATCCATTGTGTCCTAGAGCATTCAAATGCAGACACAGTAGGAATCTGACTCATCAGAGATTTTTCACTATGTGCTCATTCTGTGGTGGAAAAAGCAAGGGGGGGAAAAAATCCACACACCTCATAATTCAGCAAACAAACCCTGGTACACTCTTCCCACATCTCATCAAAGATTTAACGGTGAAATACTGTAGTGATGTCTCATGTTATCAGGATTTATTGTTTTCCAAAGTATACTACGGAACATTGACTAGAATGCCAAGAAGTTCAATAAGAAATAAGAGAAAGAAAAATACACCTGTTCGTTTTGAGGAAAAGCATATTTGGGGATTCAATTGGCTTTTCAGTGTACTTATGACTCAGGGAATTCTGAAATTCCTCTCTTTAATAGGTAATGTTGACCCAAGACAAGTTAATGTTATTGATATCAGAAAGCTCAAGCTGGTGCTGATTTTGACAATGTGATAAAGGGCGCTCTAAGTGTAAGTGGTTTGAAGAGGAGGCAGGTTTTCTCACGTGTTAGGGCTATGCTTGTCTGTCTTCTACATCTGGGAGGCATATCTCAGTATGTCACCTACTTCTTTTCACAAAATAACATGTGCCTGATCTTACGAGCATTACTGGTATAAATGTGTACACATGCCTAAGGCAGGACCATTCAGTCAGTAAATGCTGTTTGCTTGAATCACAGTGGTGGCTCTTGCATCCTGAAGCTGATGCCTGCACACCCTGTCAGTATTAGGCCCAGTGCAATACCTACATCGGTCTTCAGCTCACGCTGGAGTTGCATACTGCTGGTGCTCAGCACAGACATTAGCATATGCTGTGCCCAAACCAGGAACACATTCCTTCTTCAGTTTCTGAGATGTCGCATGGATCAGCACAGGTCAGGATATCGCATACCTTCATTTCAAGTGCCCAGCACAAAACTCCTTGCTGGCATGGACACTCCAGTCAAGTCCGACGCTGCGGTGCTGCTCTCCAGCAACCAACAGTCCGTTGATCATCTGGCCTTCACTTTTACTGGGGGAAAAGATGGAATTTGCTTGTATCATCCACCTGAGAATTTACATGCTGCAGCATCACTAACAGCTGTAGATAGAGACACAAAATTTTATGGTATGAACATCATTACGCATCCTATGAGATGTGAATGCCATGCTGTATTAGATGAAGATTGCCTGGTTCATGGAAGAGTAAGGGACTGTGGCAGTGTAGAGCTAAAATTACTTATGGCAATTTCTTATCCAAATTGAGATTTTTCCTGGACTCCATGACCCAGCTGCTCGCTTATTCCATCACTGCTGAAGATGTTAACTGCACAACATAACAGTCTGCCTTATATAAATGCTGCTTATTTTCCAAAAGCTGAGTGTACAGTGGATGATGTACAGGGGCGATGAGCAGGACTTCACTAGGGCAGAAAATTTGCTGAATCAATTTCTGCTGAGACAGATTTATGCATATGGCTGTTATATCAATTTATTTTGGATCCTTTCTGGATTCACAGAGCAATAATAAGAGATGCAGAGAGAGAATCTAGGTTATCTCAAGAGTCAGGAATAATAACACTCAATATGATACTACAGTTAAATGTTACTATAGCAGATACCTCTTTTTTATCAATTTCCCCAAAAGCTTTCCACATTTGGAGAGGACAAATAAAAATATGTGTAGCCCTCTTACACATTTATTGGAGACCGTTAAATCAGTGACTGCTGAGAAATCTCATCCCAGTTTGCTAGGAAGCATGGGAAAACATAAGAAATGTTATATTCCTTAGATGTTTGGGAAAATATAAATGGTATCCTCAAGGAAAGCCAAAGTAAAAATGAACAAATAGAACTCCCTTTTGGAGTTGATAACCAGTTTCAAACAGTTTCTTGTTACCGGTTTCTTCACCTAAAAAGCAGAGCTACAGGGTTTCCTAAAACCAGTTCATGATTTTGCATTGCTGACTGCTGGCTTCTTGTTGGGATCCGATTTCCAGGTAGATGGACACTCAGCATTTTCTCTGTCTCCTTACAGAACACCCTTAAAGTACTAGTCACTAAACAAAAAAGGCCGTTTATACGTATTTAATGTTTATACAATTTTCAGGAGCTACATGGATAAAAGACTGCCCTGTATGTTGAAGGTGTTACTATCTTTCTTCATAGACTGTCACTGGAGATGCACATGTCAGGAATTAAATATACCTGCTAAAAAGCTTTTTGATGTTTCAATAGAAAATCCTGTGCATTTCACTTGTAATTGAGTTGTTCCATCCCCGGATCCAAAGCACTTTTTCCCCAGAGCTTTGACCTTGTGATGCCCTTGTTTTGATACTCTAGGAGCACACCAGCAGCTCTGGCAGGCAACGGAGAGCACAGGGAGAGCTGCCTGCCCAGGACTGGTACACACTCGCATCCTCCTATTTCTGTCCACCACGAGTTGTAGCTGTGGTGAGCTGTCATTAGGTAAATTTGGAATGTCTGCTCTGTCTGTGGCTTACTTTCTAAGATGAATATTTTAAAATGCATGGGATGCTGCTTTTGAAGAGATACTGGCAGTTTAGAGGAGCAGCAAATTTTCTCCTTTACATCTGGTGAAGTGGAAATAAAAAGCGGTGTTTGTTCGTAACAAATATAGGACATGAAAATGTTCCTGTACCACATGACTTACAGTAATCTAATAATAAACCTTGTGGAAGATGTTAATATTGCAGGAATTTAATTTTGTTTATCCGGGGCAGAATATGCACTAATTGCCTATTTAATCATGTTTATAATTAAACTCGTTATAACAATGATTCACGCGTCAGCTTCTCTAATTACACAGGCAGGACAGTATTATTTCCTCCTTATAGTTCTCTCATTTAGGCTGGAGATGCTTGGTGTCACCTGCAGGCTTGTACTTAATATGAACTGATGGGTATGGACAGAGTGAAGGCTGTTCTCCCAGGAGAAAGGGTCTGCTATGACTGATCCACCTATTTGTATCTTTAATTGGATTCTTTGTATTGGCTTATTGTAAAAAAACATATAGTTATTGTATTTACTCTTTCTATTCCTTTAAAGATTTCAGCCTAATGTGAAATACTTGCGAAGTTGCCTGGCCACCAGCATAGCTCCCGACAGCTGTAACTGCATTTGACACGGCTCCTGGCCTCATACCTTTGCTGATGGGACACAGACAAAACGGAGTTGCCACTACCAAATGATTGGTTTGGGATTTGAACCATGGAAAGGGACAGGGACTGTGTGGACTGAGGATGCCTGAGCATTATCACTGACCTCTGTAGTGCCCAAGGTGAGATGGCAGTTGGTATCAGAATGGTGTCACGTTGGGGGTGACAGGCGCTTCTTGGCAAAAAGGCTGCAGCTCAGTACAGAATGGACTGAGTACCTGGGGGGGGTCTAACACAACATTTTCTTTTGTTAGATAGGATTACACGATTCATATCTTGTAAGAGCATTAGGTCTTATTTTGGCTCTGCTTTCAAGCATTTTGCAATTGAGTTCAGCAACATTATCCCCAATTTGCAAACCAGGAGGCTAAAGTTGAGACAGGAAATATGCTTCATCCAGAGTCAAAAAATGAGATGGCATTGAAAACTACTTCTCTGAGATCATAGAATCATAGAATGGTTTGGGTTGGAAGGGACCTTAAAGATCATCCAGTTCCAACTCTCCTGCCATGGGCAGGGACACCTTCCACTAGACCAGGTTGCTCCAAGCCTCATCCAGCCTGGCCTTGGACACTCCCAGGGATGGGGCATCCACAGCTTCTCTGGGCAGCCTGTGCCAGTGCTCCATCACCCTCTCCGTGAAGAACTTCCTCCTGATATCTAATCTAAATCTTCCCACTTTCAATTTAAACCCATTACCCCTTGTCCTGTCACTGCAGGCCCTTGTAAAGTCTTACCCAGCTTCCATGTAGGCCCCTTC